>NC_142929.1:66757572-66765072 GCF_046866305.1 Octopus bimaculoides | reverse complement strand
CATCAAAGATGTTAGGAAGAATAATTGTACTTCATAGTCATCCATATAGAAGTAATTTGGCACTAAGGAATTAAGTCAACATAATGGGAAAGATTCCTGACACAGTTCTGACAAAGTTTTGGAAAAATGGAAAGCTAAGGCAGGTTAGAAGTAAATAACAGAATGGCATTTGTTGTGATAGAAGTTCCTCGAAGGAAAACATGTATCATTAGGGTGATTAACAAATCTAGCTGTAACAATTAATGCTTACTCTTGACATGTTATATTCTTAAGATCATAACACAGGTGTACATTATGCTGTTAGAAAATAAAATTATCTGATCCATGTTGGAGCTCTGTTCTAGTCAAATGTCAACTATAGCATTTGAATGAATTTTTAGAATATATCTGGTCCCAATAGAATAATATTTGAACATTTGTATAAGGCAGAATAGACAATAACTAAAAAGTTCGTTTTTCAATTACTGATTGGGGATAAATAATTAATATAAAATCTATTATAACTAAGAGCAATTCTATATTGTACTTACATTTTTTTCTTGAGCTCTAGGGACTCATAACGCTGGTTACCCAATTTCCATGGTATATAAGTGATTGAGATCACAACATTACTCTGGAATGGCATGCCAATCTGTTGCAGAGTTCAAGGGTAGCAATTTTGAGGGTAGTGGAGAAAGTTGATTATATTGACCTCAATACTTGACTAGTACTTAATATATTGACTTTGAAGAGATGAATGGCAAAGTTGACCTCAGCAGGATTTGAATTCAGAACATAAAGAGCCAGAAGAAATGATGCTAATGATTCTGCCAGCTTGCTGCCTATTTAGATTGCAGTGTAAAATATATATACTAGCATGAAAATTACACTAGAGTACTATTTCAGAATTGTATCCACATATCAAATTTACTGTAAGTATTTATTACACAATATTAAAGAGTAATATATTCTATTGCATAGATGTAAGTGTATAGTGTGTTGTAGAGAAATCCTCTCTTTCTGCATCCAAGTATGTGAGTGTATTTATGTTGTGTAATTCAACAAATAGGGATTCATAAAATAAGTACCAGACTGAAATAAATACTGAGGTCAATATGATTGACTAAACCCTTGAAAATGATGCTCCAGCATGACCACAGCCCAATGTTTGGAAAATATACAAAAGTAATTATGTTTCATTGGAAACTACTAAAAACAGGGTTTATGGTTTGGCTAAATATTTAAAAGGTTTAAATACACCATTGATGACAATATTTGTCCTGGTCTAAGCTTTCTAATGAGGTCAACTTATGAAGAATACATACGCAGTGCCCATGAAATTTGTCTACACATTTTTCGTTCATTTTGACCTTCTTTGTTTTGTACTCATGAGATGACTTTGCAAACAAAATATTTCAGAATCTTTACAGATAGTAATTCAAAAATTATATATATATATATATATATATATATATATATATATATATATATATATATATATATAAATTTATATTTGTTCAAAAATTAACTTTACTTTCAATTGTAAAATTTTTGTTAATTTCAATAATTCTCTAAAAAAAAAAAAAAAAAAAATGAAATAAATTCATCTATCAACAACCAAAGCAAAGTAAAAAATGACAGGAAATTGGATGGTTTCTGATTGTAGTAAAAAGATGAATACTGGTAATATTCCAGTGCCAAATAAGTCTATATACCACATCACTTTTAACATCGGTTTGGAATGGCAGCTGAAATACTGTGATGATCAAATTTAGAGGTTCGTTAGCACAAGGAATATGGACAAAGTCTTAGAACACTCTTTGAGATCAGATGATTATTGCTTTCTGTGCATTTTTAGAGAAAATTGAAACTTGTAATGGATGGTGTTGGGTTATCTGTTAAAAAAACAAATTTATTTAGCAATGTCCTTTATGGTACAACTTTATACATCTTGGAAAATATTATGAGGTCTCTAACATTTGTTTTATATCCTTCATTGAGCTCAATATGTTTTTGCTAAATCTTTCAGAATCCTAGAAAAGAAAAGAGAAATGAAAATTATATATTTAAACTGTAAATTATGGAATGCATAATGTTAAATAATTGCTACAAGTTCAGAAGAGTGTGTTTCTAGTCTAATAATGAAAAATCCTCAGTAAAGTGTGTTTCTTTAAGTGCAATAAATATAACAGTGTAACTTAGAACAGTCTACTTGGGAACATCTTGCTCAAGATCACTTACTGTGGCATGGTGCTGTGTACTCTGGAGGACAGTACTCAGAATCAGAAATGATCAGAGAAACTAAAGAGAGGAAGATTGTACAGAAAGCAAGAGTCCCACTGGGTCCAGATTCTGCGTTTATGTGCTCCCACTGTAACCATGGATTTTAAGCCTATATTGGCCTAATAAACCACACCATAACCCACAAAGAGTAAAACTGCTAATCTGATTGTCTTCAGAGGTATGAAAGATAAATGTCAATAGTGTAATCCTCCAGTAAAGACAAAGCTGTTGTTGCATGAACTCCTTTCCTTCTACAAACCTTATTCAACTAAATAACCAAGTTTCTCACACTCAACTAGTAACCATGTTAAATAGCACTGACTATGTAACTATTGCAGTGAGTTATAAAATGTTCTTCATCTTCAAGTGGTTACAATTAAGTTACATCTCACAATGTTACACCGGGAATCTCTGATCCGCATTAGTCTTGGTAGATCCTTAGTTTCATGTGTGTCTGCCAATAACATCAAGGTAGTTGAGTGGTCTTCATCCTTCATTTGGGTGCAAATGTCTCCAAAATATAACATAATATTGCCTGTTGTTTAGCATGATAACAGTAATCAGTAAAGCTAACCCTGTATCTTCTTCACTATTGTCATTTAACAGACATTTTCCAAGCTGGCATGGCTTAGACAGTTTGACTGGAGATGGACAGAATATGTCTTTAGATCTCCTCTTTGGTCTTGTGCTTATGCCTTCATCAGAAATCTTGTGTATGTAGCTTCAAGGTGATCCTGCAGTTACTTCTTCAGAGTTCAGGTTCAGATCCTAGAGAAGAATATTGTCTATTCCTGTTCCAAGGAATGCAAGGCTTGCTGACTTAGAACTACTTGATTATGTTGAAGCTTGTTACAGATATTCCAGTCATGTCTCTTGCATGTAATGGAGCCTTGCTTGATCTCAGCAATATAAGACCCAAGGTATTTAAAGCCACTGAATTCCTTGAGTTGTGTGTCATTAAATTAGCAGGTGGCTTTGATCTTCATTGATGGCCATGTATTCAATCTTTTTTGTGTTGAGAAACAGACCAACTTTGGTTGCAATATTTTCAAGAAATGTTAAGTTTTGCACATCATACAGTTGATGAGCTGTAAGGCCAAGATCATCAGCTTAGTCAAGGTCAGACAGAAACAGACTCAGCTGACATCTTGGTTGCATCTGCTTAATGGTGAAGCCCTCATCTTGGATAGCGTCAACATGTTGCTCAAAGATCTAATTTTCAGTAATCATAAAAAGAAAAGGAACCAAAGTGTCTCCCTGAAGGATTCTTGCTGTTGTTGGGAATGCTTTAGTTGGACCATTTGTGCCTTGCATGAAGTTTGATGGTTTTTTGTACATGATGTTTGATGACCTCAACAGTCTCATCTGGGTTAGTATAATTAAACAGAATATGTAACATGACTTTTCTCTTGACACTAACAAATGTCAACAGAAATCGATGCCTTTTGCTTGGAAATTCTGAGCTCTTCTATGATTCAAGGATCTGTGGTAGTTTGCACTACCTTTCCAGAAGCTGCTTTGGTTTTATCATAGGATGGGATCAACATATAATTCTATAAATCAGTGCAGAGTTGCAAATTTTTTAGGATAGAGGTGACTGTAAATCCACTGTAGTTCTAAGAGAATTATAGTTTATTCAGAATAGGGTCTGACGGAGAGAGAGACACAAGTGAACATAGAAAAATTACTTACCGTTGTTGGAGATGATTTAATGCTAGAAATATGAAAAAATACTACATCTTCCCCTGCTATAATATATGATACACCATAGCCATCATCAGCAACCTATTAGAAAAGAAAAGTTAAAATAAACAAATGCACATCTATAAAAAGGTATCATTAAATTCCACCTCATATTATGAAGAAATGTTCATCTCCCTTGTAATAGCCACAATCATGTATTATCAAATAAATATTTCAAAAATAATTTACTAAAAATTAAAGGTAAATAAATTTTTCTGTTTTTGTCAGTGTATGAGTCTATCTGATTTTGAAGAAATACATATAGACAGGCAGACAGACTGATAGATATACAAATAAACAGTCATGTAAATGATAACCAGACAAACTAAACAAACTGAGACTGAAACATATCCATACCTATTTCCCTTACTAGTTGATGTTCAAAATAATGTTAGCCAATAACTAATCGTGCTTTTTTTTGTTTTTAGCCTTACAGTATAATTTCTAGAAGTTCTCTGCATTAAATGTATCTAACAGACAATGGTCAAAGAAAGGAAGGTACAAAGAGATAAACAAACAGGCATTTACAGCATTCATCTGATTGGCAAATAATTTACACTATCACATTACAACAAGCTCACATATGGACTTTTCTCTCACTTTCTTTTACAGTTATTTCAACAGCTTCTGTATCCCTGAACTGAAAAACTCCAGCTTACTTGATGTACCTACTCTTATCATACCTTTATCATGCCTTTATTGATCTAACTAAGGCTTTTGATACTATTAGTCGATGTTAAACAAGGCTGTGTCCTGGCCCTTGTCCTCTTCAATGTGTTCCATGTGGCTGTGACCTTACTATCTTGCTATGACCCCAACCCCGAACATGGCATCCTAATTTGATATTGCCACAATGGCAGTCTCTTCAACTAAGGAGACTAAAATCACTAACAAAGACTCAGTCCACCACTCTCTTTGAATTACAGTATGCCGATGACTGCGAAGTTCTTGCCCACAAACCAGCCAGCCTTCAGCAGAACCTAGATGTGTGCAATGCCTATCGTCGGGCTGGACTCCAGGTCAACACCAAGAAAACAGAGATCCTTCAACGCTCCAAAAATGGTTCACCCCCTGTGACTCTTTTGATCCAAGACAACCAGCTAAAGAACACCAAGAAATTCACCTATTTGGGTAGCATCATCTCAAGCAATGGGGTAATTGACCACAAAATTTAGAATCGCATCCACTTTGCCTCCTCTGCTTATGGACGTCTCAAGGATAGGGTCTTCCTTAATTGTGATCAGAATCTCTCCACGAAAATCGAGGTTTATCGTGCTGTTGTGGTTTTCAGGCTTCTGTATACCTCAGAAACCTGGACACTTTACCATCATCATGTCAAACTCCTTGAATCCTTTCATAGCCACTGTCTCCAGTGCATTCATCATTTGACTTGGAAGGACAAGATACCACATACAGAGATCCTGAGACGAGTGAAACTGACCAGCATCAAATGCATGATCCTCAAACGTCAACTGCGCTGGGTAGGGTAAGTTATCAGGATGGCAGAAAACCATATACCCAAGATTGTCCTTTTTGGAGGGTTAGCAGAGAGTAACCGACCGCACAGAGGTTCAAAGAAGCAATATAAAGATCATCTCAAGAAATCCCTGAAGCTCTGCAACATCCCCCCTGGTGAAGTTGAAACACTAGCCACAGACTGTACTACCTGGAGGGGTATGGTCAAAACTGGTACGCAGTATTTTGAAGATGAGCGGACTAAACTTCGCAAAGACAAGTGGAGACAACTCAAGGAATGTCAGCAAAATCTTAGATGAGCTCATCTTCATCGGAGCTCTATTTGTGTAATCAGACATGTGCCTCTAGAATCAGCCTTTTCAGCCATGAGAGGGCCTGCCAACGCCATCAAGACAACCCCTAAGGATCAAAGACAACGTTGTCATCTGTCAAAATAGACTGCCTTAAGCAAGTAAGCTAGAGATCCCCATAGCCATTTGATGTTTAAAAACTAGTTTTATAAAAACTTTCAAAATTCTTATTTTGTTTTACACACATGAACTTGTATAGGCTGAACTATATAAAATGTTAGAGAAAGAATCCTAGCTATTTCTTGCAATACATATCAATACATACAGTTACAACGAAATTTTTTCAGGGACCCTTAAAATACTATTGTGAATCCCCAATTTATTATTTGACTGTACATTCCCCCCAAAATCTTATATGGCCCCTCAGGAACCATATGGAGCCTAGCTGAGAACCACTGATCTAAAATAACAGACTATATACATGGCTTGCAATGGATTAAAGATAATAGTGGTGCAAGATCTTTATAAGGTTTCTTGTTTAATCTGAAGTTCTTACTTGATTCATTAGAAAAGAAAACAAAATTTTAAAAAGATATCAAGTATATTTGCTACTTACTGGTCCAAAACCTCCACCAGCTGATATGTACTCAGGGTTTTTATTCAAGTCGAACTTATCTGTTTGTTGGTGTGGTGTCTGGAAGAAGGATGTACATACATATAAAACTGATAGAACGTGTGTGTGTGTGTGTGTGTATATATATATATACATACACACACATAAAGAGAGAGAGAGAGAGAGGGTGTATGTGTGTGTCTGTTACTGCTTTGACATCACATGATAGTTGTAAGAAAGTGCCCTTGTCATGCAAGCAGTGTCTTTTGTTTCCAATCTTTTGTAAAAAGATGTTTGGTCATGGGGAAATATCTGACTTGGAATCAGGTGAGGGTTGGCAACAGGAAGGACATCTGGCCACAGAAAATTCATCTCAACAAACAGTCAGACACATGCAAGCATGGACGTTAAAATGATGATGGAAACATTGCTAAATAGATTTAATATTTAATTACAACAAGGTGGTGAGCTGGCAGAATCATTAGCAGCATTTTGTCTATGTTTTAACTTCAAATTTTGCCAAGGCCAACTTCATTTTTCATCCTTTTGGGGTTAACAAAACAAGTACCAGTTGAGCACTGGGGTTGATATAATCAACTTACCTGAATCTTCTTAAATTGCTGGCCTTGTGCTAAAATTTGAAACCAATATTTAAGTTACAATGCTTTCAAGAGAAGAGTAGTAGACATCAGTAACTTACCTGGCTAGTAGACAGTCGCCATGGCTCACTTAAAACCTCTTTCAGGAAAGGAGAGTCAATCTTAAGGTACTTGGAGACAACATATAGACAAAATAAATGTCTATCAATACCGTTGCCAGTCATTGCTTCACGATAACTTTTTTGGTGAACAGTACAAGCTTTCATTAACAATTCTCTACATTTTTTCCTCTGAAAAATAAAATGAAGCAAGTGACTTGCATCATCAGCAAATACATTACATATGGCTGCTCCCCTTGTTTAAATACAAAGATTAAAAGTATTTGAAGAAAAAGGCTAAGAAGTTGTAATGCTCAGGTCTTTCTAAGTTACTATGAACAACATAAAAGGATGAAAGGTATTTTCAAAAGAGTAAAAATCAGGTCTTAGATTTCATTTGTCACAAGCTTACTGTCAAT
>NC_142929.1:66692572-66752572 GCF_046866305.1 Octopus bimaculoides | reverse complement strand
GATTTCCTTCTTCAATTCTATCATAATCAGCTTCTTCTTTTTCTAAGCACTATCCTTTGCACTGACCTTCTTAGGACCCATGGCTAACACAACTAATTATTATAAAATGATAACAAAAAGCACACAAAACTAAAAAAAAAAAACACTGAGGAAAAGTGCAACAGGGATGCTGCCACGAGATAAACACTCAAACTGAGTGACTGGAGGCTGCACTTGTTGGTAGAGGGTGTGTGAGCTCAGTGCCGACTAGCGGTCACTTGTATGAAACTTGCTTGTACTGCGGATTTCCACTCATACTTCAAGACAAAAATTCGCACAAGTCTCAGTTCATACAGGAATGCACTCATACTGTGAGGTTCTACTGTAACATGCAATTAATATCAATATTTATAACAACTTGTAAGTCTGTTACTCAAACTAAAACAAAAATAATAATCCCTAGAATTCTAGTTAGATCTAAGAAAAAAAAGTGGTGTGTGAAGAAATACGAAATGAAAAAGTATGTATGAAAACGTAACTAACATGTCTACGTGGTTAAGTTTGCTTCATGACCATGTTATTTCAGGCTAGGTCCCATTGCACAACACTTTGGGCAAGTGTCTTCTACAATAGCATTGTGTCAGCTAAGGTCTTATGAGTGAATATGGTAGCTGTAATCTTGTGTGCATGTATTTATGTTTGCCACCTGCCCTTTACCCACCCTAATCGCTTAACAAACGTTCATTTATGTCCCTATAACCTAGCAGTTCAGCAGAAGGAACTGATAGACTAATTACCAGATTAAAAATAAGTGCTGAGGTTGATTTGTTTCACTAACCCTACAAGGAAATGCTCTAGCATGGTCACAGTCCAGTGACTGAAACAAGTAAAAGAGTAAGTGAAACAAAAGACTTACAAAAAGAAGTGTAAAAGATGGATCAGTACAAAAATTTTTTTGAATAATTAATTATTGTGTATAAAAGGTTAAAAAACAAATAATTACTTCAGCTGAGATATCCCATTCAAGTTTAATGGGGTTAGGCAATGGTTCAATAATTGTTCCTTTAGTGTGGCCATCATCAGTATATCTGAATTACAAACATTTAATTAGTATTAATCAGGTGAAAATAAAAATAATAAATGAGCAAATATATGTGCAAAAGTAACACTTGTTATGATCACAATTACTTTTTTTTATGGAAAACAATTTTAGATATTTATTTCACAAATAGCTTAAATATTTAGAAAATCCATCTTGTAAGAAACAAAATATTTCAAAATTTATTTAAAAATGCATTAACTCTTTTTATTTAATTATTTACTTTTATCAAGAAGATTAAAACATAATAAAATATTATTTAATTATTACATGTTATAAATTATTTTACATAAATGTATTTTGTTTTTACATTATTTTCATGGACAATTTTAACATTTCTTTAGCATAATAGAAGTTAACCAAGATTTTACATAAGCACGATCCAGTTATTCTTTTGCTGGTGTGTTTCATTTTTTAAAAAATAAATAAAAGCACAAAATACTTAATTTTCAAAGAATCTTTTAATCACAGCAAATGCAAAAATTTGTCAATGTGTTTTACCAGACAAGTTATACAGTTTTAAAATATGGGCATCAGCATGGATTTTTGGAACATGTATTTCAGAATGTCAGAGCTAATGTGATGAAGTTACAAGTTAAAATAGTGATGCTTGAACTATCAAAACATTTAGACATGGCTGTATAGTTTTGGATTCAGTCCCACTGTGCAGCACTTTGGGCAAATGTCTTCTACTATAGCTCCATTCTGACCAATACATTGTGAGTGAATTTGGTAGATAGAGACTGTCACATAAAATATGAGGTCTGTGTGTTTGCCCTTCACTATTGCTTGATAACTGGTGTTGGTTTGTTTACATCTCCATAACTTAGTTTGGCAAAAAAGAGACTGACGGAATAAGTAATAGACTTAAATAAAAAATACTGGGGTCAATTTGTAAACCCTTGAAGGTGGTGCCCCAGCATGACTACAGTCCAATGTCTAAAAACTAGTAAAAGATGAAAGACAGGCTCAAAGGATTCACCCATCATTGACTTTTGAAAAACATATTTCCCTTTATATAAAAACGAATTAAATGTGAATGTAAAAAGTCAATGAAGGAGTTGCTACATGTTCAATTGACCTGCTAGAAAAAACATCCAAATGCTCACAAACCACACTGTAACATCATGACACATCATCATCGTTTAACGTCCGCTTTCCATGCTAGCATGGGTTGAACAATTTGACTGAGGACTGGTGAACCAGATGGCTACACCAGGCTCCAATCTGATCTGGCAGAGTTTCTACAGCTGGATGCCCTTCCTAACGCCAACCACTCTGAGTGTGTAGTGGGTGCTTTTACGTGCTACCGGCACGAAGGCCAGCCAGGAGGTACTGGCAACGGCCACACTCGAAATGGTGTATTTTACATGCCACCTGCACAGGAGCCAGTCCAGCGGTACTGGCAACAAACTCGCTCGAATGTCTTTTCACATGCTACTGGCACTGCATTCCAAGATACAATGTGTCTGAAATTGTTAGAATGCTTTTGATTATATGTCTGCTTAACCAGGACAGACCTGGGGCTAAACAACAACAGCTAGTGTAAAGGTAATTGAATTCTTAAGCTGCTTTATTTGTGTCTCTATTGAAGCAAGTATTTGCAAACTTACTGAATAGAAACACTGAGTTTATGTAAAACAAATATACAAAAGAGGTACAGATATGACTGTGCAGTTGTAGAAGTTCACTTCAGAACAACATAGCAAGGAGTTCAGTTCCACCACGTGGATGCTGTTGGTTGGCATACTGTATTATAGCCAATGGACAATCAATATTTATGAGTGAAACTGGTTAATGGAAATTGAAGAAGCCCATCATATATATATATATAACTCCCAATTCTAAATCTCTTTTTTTCCTCCCTCCTTGTCTAACGTACTGTCTCATAGCGTTGCAACCTCCAACGGTTTTTCAAATAAGTTACGTAGCAATCTTCTCTACCTACAGTTATCATATTCAATTAAAATGTCTTATGGTTAAGCTGGTTCCTATGTATTTCCCTGAAGAGAAGATTACATCTTTATCAACATCACCTATTCCTTTGGAAAGAACCATTTGTAATCTTCGAAACATATGTTGGAAATAAAAGAATTCATTTAACATATGCATATTACTCCATTTATTAAACGTCGAAGTCAATGTCTGAGCATTCAGCTATTGCTGAACGACCTGCATAAATGATTTGTTTATAGTGATCAAATGTTTGGGTTGTGCATTAGCTCACTGTCTCCTTCAAATCAACATTGTCTGAACAGGTGCATTGCGGACCATGCATCAGGTGTCGAAGTGATTGCATAGCAACATGAGATGAAGTGTTTTGCTCCAGAACACAACGCACCACTCAGTCTGGGAATTGAAACCACAATCTCGTGATTGTGGGTGCAACAACCTAACCACTAGGCCATGTGCTCTCATATATATATATATATATATATATATATACATATATATATACACACACACACATCTTATCTTTTACTTGTTTCAGTCATTGCACTGCAGTCATGCTGGGGCACTGCTTTGGAGAGTTTAAGTCAATAAATTGACTCCAGCAAGTCTTTTTTTTTTAAACCTGGTACTTATTCTATTGGTCTCTCTTTGCTGCACCTCTAAGTTATGGGGATGTAAACAAACCAACACTATTTGTCAAACAGTGGTAGGTGGGGACAAAGACACACAGAGATATACACACATAGATAAATATATACAAAACGGGCTTCTTTGTACAACTTCCATGGCTCAGTGGTTAGAGCATCGGGCTCACAGTTAAGAGGTAGTGAGTTCAATTCCTGGACCGGGTTGTGTGTTGTGTTCTTGAGCAAGACACTTTATTTCACATGCTCCAGTTCACTCAGCTGTAAAAATGAGTTGCGATGTCACAGGTGCCAAGCTGTATCGGCCTTTGCCTTTTCCTTGGATAACATCGGTGGCATGGAGAGGGTAGATGGTATGCATGGGCAACTGCTGGTCTTCCATAAACAACCTCACCCAGACTTGTACTTTAGAGGGTAACTTTCTAGGTACAATCCCATGGTCATTCATGATTGAAGGGGTCTTTACCCTTTCTACAACTTCCACTTGGAGAAGAGTACAAACAGGAATCTATGCTAATTCTAATCACTCAGGTAACTTTTATTTTGCTTTCTTTGTCAAACCTAGCTGATTCAGTAATAGATTAACTAAATTATTAATTAAATAATTGATTAACTAATTGGTCAAATGGTTAAGTGAAATAGAAACAGTGCATGTGTTTATTATTGGCATAATGACCCTACCAAGATACAGCAAAATGTTTGAACACACAAGTTCACACTAAGAATTGTTTTCTTACTGTTTTACATTAATTTTTAAAAAATCTTTCTTTCCTAATCTGTTTACCAACAAATACAGACAACCTCTGATCCCAGTAGTACTCACATGGTGTGCTGAAATTTTTTTTTTAACAAGATAATAAAATGAATTTATTGTATACAGTGCTTATATGCACTACAACTTGTCAGAAATGCTAAAAGTGGGGACAGAAAGCAGCAAAAAGTCAAGTAAAGAAAGACAGCAATGGTAACTAAAATGCAAGCATAGTACACAGGATAAAACACAAGACAGTAAAATGAACAGTAAAATAACCATGAAGAGGAAAGTGTGCATAGGCTCATCAGGTGTAGCAAACATTGGAAAATATGGAAAATGTTTGAAGGATATAGTGTCCTGATAAGTAACAACTGATGTAGGTAGTTTATTTCATGCTTTGACAGTTCTGAACAAGAAAACATGTTTCTGAAAGACATTGGTGCTATGCTGCATTTTAATTTTATAAGTGTACCCTAACCTACTCATACTTCCTCCAGCTTCCTATCCAACTGATATTCATGGTTGACCATACCTCCACCCATGTTAACCACTCATTGAATTCTCCTCTGTTCCCTTCTCTATCTATCACTCTCTTTACACACTCTCACAAACTTACTTATCAACCTTCTCATCCTGTCCAATCCTCTGTACCTCTTATATTCACCTTCCTGTACTTCAGAGTATGCCCAATACATCACCACCATCTTCTCTCTTTCCCAACTGGGATAACTACATGTCTCTTCTAAAGCAAGACGTCTGCTCATGTACCTTCATAATACTTTTAATCTCTCGCCATCTGGCACAAACCTACCTCCCTCAATCCTACAAACCCTCAGTTGACGGGTCTTATTTTGTGAGTTATTTGGTAACCTTACTGGTGCCATAACCACATAAAAAGTATCTAGTACACTCTGTAAAGTGGTTGGCATTAGGAAAGGCATCATGCCAAAGCAGACAATGGAACTTGGCAAAACCCGCTGGCTCATTGTCTCCTGTTAAATCCGTCAACCCATGGAAAACAAATGTTAAATGATGCATCCATGGATAGTAGAGATAATGAGTTCAAAAGGGCGGCCATTATTTAAGGCTTTAGAAAATCCATACCAATGTTTGACAATGTTGAAAAATGTGTTATTCATAATTTTGTTATAAACAAGAATAAAACAAAATAATAGTTTACAATATTTTTTCTAAATTTCTGTCTTTAAAAGTTTTTTAATAACTTTTCAAACAAAGTGTGACAATGATTTTTTTTTCTTTAATTCGACCTCCAGTGCAAAGACATTGAGAACTAGACTAAGGTCAAGATATTCAACACTGGCTATTATCACTTCCCTTCACACTCCCACTGATATCAACCAACTGCTTGTATTTAGAATTTGCTAGTAACCATTAGGGAAGCAAGCTTTCTTGGTTGGTTTGGGTCATAAGGCCAAATGTAAAAAAGTGGAAAATGAGAAGGGTGAATTAAGAAAAAAAAATTCTGAATGATTTACACACTGAAAAATCAAACTACTGAATACTGTAATGGTTAAAGCCCACCTCAACTCACTATTTTAAGGAAAAATTGCCTTAAATGGCATCATTTACAGTTTTAAAAGGGAGTTTATTTGAGGAACATTATTTACCTTTTTTAATTAAGCTGTCAGAACAACAACGGCAAGCAAGATAATGCAAAAAAATTTTTCTAATTTTTAAAAATAAAATAAAATTAAAGGTGCATTATTACAGAGATAAATTATTTCTGTTAATTAAATTGTCACTATTGAATATTTTCCTTCTTTGTTCTTTTTTCAAAATAAAAACAAACATACTGAATGATTAAAAGACTGAAGTTTCTATATTATGATTATACAGTGAAAGAGTGAAAGCAAAGTGAGATAAGTAAGTGCACAATCATACTAGCGACTTATCAAACTTCCACCTTTTATTCATTTGGCATGTTTATATATTCTGATTTTTCAGTCATTTGAAATTTGACCTTATGTACAGCCTTTCACAATTGGCCTTGCCATGCCCAGCCTTAGGATCAGCATACATCTTTCTTAAACTACTTAAAACACAATCACCATGTAACAATAAGATACAACACACATACACACACAAAAGTACATCATAGCTATATCCTGTTCCAATCTGCACAGGTCCTGAAAGTGTTTGTAATATCATGGGTAAACACTTAAGCAAACTTACAATTCTGAATGCTACTCATCAATTATGTTGTTTTAGGAGTTTAAGAATTGTATTCCTATGTTTGAACATTTCTAGAAGCTCTGTTTTCTTGTGCACTGAGCATTCATCCATGAATAGCACTGAATTTTGAGCATGGAATAGTTGTGCTGATCTCTGCCCAAACACTTTGTCAGCCCACAGCTGCATGAGTTCATATGTGATTGATCCCCTGTTGGAGACTTAAGTAAATATTCTTTGGGACCTTGATTTTAGATACGTTTTTCAATCCTTTAAGAATGATCATTGTCTTCAACACCTTTCCTGCAGCATTAAAACACACTTTGGTAGCACAACAATGGCTAGCATCTACATTTTTATTGCCAACAAAGTCTATAGTTGTTGAACTCAACATGTCAACGTATACAGGTGTTTCATCCATATTATAAATCTAGTCAGCATCCTTATCTGCTGTTAATACTGGAATGCTATCTAGAGAGTCACTGGTGATTTGTGCCTTTTCTCCAAGTGTTTTATTGTCTGCTTGGCCAACATGTGTAATCTTTCTCACAGTCAGTTTATTCCATTTCATGAAATTGAAAATCCATTTATCAGAACATCTAAAGCTGTTCATTTCAATTCCAAACCTTTTTACCAATTCAAAAGTATATTCCCATAAATGGCGATAAGTTACAATTATATTGTTTGCACGCTGAACAACAATCCACTGTAAGAGTTCAGTCTCTAGATCACTATGTGCTGGTCCTCTACCAATCGATCTGTGCTTTCTCTAGTCTGACATATTAACTCAGTTTCTTTTGTGCACCATTCTCTCAATCGTTTTCTATCAATATCTAAGTCTCTGGAGGCAGCAGATAAATTGCCAGAATGTTCTTTCACTCGTTTAATAGCACTCAATTTTTCACCAATGATATATGATTGTTGAATATGTTTTGATATATTTTCTTTCGACTCCATTATTGGGAATAAAAATCCTTCAAATTTATCTGCAGACGTAGAGCAAATGAACATCTAAACAGAATGCAAACAAGAACACTAACTCTGATTCAATTTTTAACCACAAATAACTGCCCATCCTAATAAACGCTCATGGGCGATCTAATGGATGGGCAGATTTTCGGAAAACCCCAGTAATCATTCTGCCAATCCACCACCCTTAAATATATAATTATTTCTACTACAGGTGCAAGGTCTGAGATAGGAGAAGGGAGAGAGGGTTAGTTGATTAATCAATCCCAGTACATAACTGATGTTTTACTTTACCAACCTCAAAGGGATGAAATGCAAAGCTGACCTCAGTGGGATTTGAACTCAAAACATAGAGGGTTGGATTCTATTTAATGCTTAGCATGGGATAACTTTCAGAAAAGTAAAAGTCTGATCATCAGTTTCTATTTCACAGGATTAAGTTCCCACACTCTTAAGTCCTATATTGTACATTAACCTTTTATTTATATTGTTCTTCTAAATGGGTTAACACCTATCAAATATATTTACACAGCCTACTGAATTCTCTCTCTCTCCCTATTCTTTTACTAGTTTCAGCTTGAGGGCTGTAGCCATGCTGAGGCACTGCCAACTAATGATCCTTCCACATACACACACACACCAAAAAATAAATAAACATAAGCTTTATTCCTCAGAACTATATTGCTCTGAAACAACTGCTAGCTCTTTCACACTCCAAACTTCTCCAGTCCCTAGCAGTTTCACAACTCCTTAACTTGCATCAAGTACACTTGTTATAACTCACCTTTCTCTCACACAAGTTGCCATTGTCAATGACTTCAAGCATGCAACTCCTTTTGACTCATGAACTCCTCCAGCACCAACAATGCTAATGTACAAACTGAATCCTTTTCCATCCTCAAATGTAATCTCCCAGTTAATATTCTCTCCTACATGTAACCCCTGACTAAATAATAGTTTGAAATTTTGGCACAAGGCCAGCAATTTCAAGGATGGGGGTAAGTCAATTATATTGACCCTAGTGCTCAACTGGTACTTATTTAATAGACCCTGAAAGATGAAAGGCTAAGTTGACTGCAGTAGAATTCAAACACAGAACATAAAGATGGCTGAAATGTTGCGAAACATTTTGCCTGGCAAGAGAAAAATATGGAACACTATAAATTTGCATGTCATACTTGTGCAGGGGCCATCTCTGTATCATTCCAATTTCAGAATATGTACAGCCAAAGCTAATGACACTTTTTAAACATCATAAACACATTAACCTCCTTCATTTAATTTTCACATTTCTTTTCCAATAGAATTTATAAAAGCTATAGGTAGTAGTTTTTATTCAAAGTAAACCAAGTATTAAAAGGTGAACAAGACGTATTACCCTTCTTCATTGGATAGTTGCATGGAGTATTCCCACAGATGACTTGTAATTGGTGCATCAGACCTATTTAGAAAAAATCCACACAATAGGGTGCAAAGTGCTGAAGTGATGTGCAGTGGAGCCAAAATGTGATACACAAACCAGAGATAAAGCATACAATATTTTCAAAAGATTAGATTTGAGGAAGGTGGATAATGTAGGCAGATGGAGGTATCGATGATTTATAAGAGTAGGGATAACCCAAAACATCAATTAGATAAGTATGTTGGTTAACAGATAAGAAAGATATTGGGCAGGTAGGTTAGTGAGTAAATGTGTTAGTAGATTGGTAAACAGTTGAAATAAATAGAGAAAGACATGAAAATAATAAAATGTTCAGTGAGTAAGAAAGAGAAAGAGAGACAAAATAAAAGATTTTCTTTTTTAAAGTGCTTAAGAATTATTTGAACAGACACCAACTATAACTATGAAGCTAATGTTATACTTAAGCAATATCTTCTGTTAATGGCAGTTATGGAGATAGAAGGCTAATAACTTTCTTTTGGAAATTCTATAGATTTAATAATGCCCAAACTGTCTGGAATTTACAAAAAAAAAACAAAAAAAAACAAAACTAAATAGTAGTTTAACAGCTTCTAAGACTTATTCCAAGCCCCAAGTTCAATTCGTTGTTCTCACAAATGGAAAGGTAACACTTATAGTGGTTACCAATATTCTTTTGTCACATTAAAGGTCAACCATTATTATTATTATTTATCTTTTTCCTTGCCTCTTTTAATATAACTAGTGTCATTTCCTCAGAAATCTATTCCATCTGTCACCCGATTAAACTCTGCTTATCTAACATTTATCTTCTAAATGTTTCCATATCATTTTTCTCATCCACCTTCAAGAGGAGGAAATAATGTAGAATAGTTCTTTTAAAAAGCATTCCTCTAAAATGTTGTTTAGTGTAGAAAATAAGCTGATGAAGACGAAACTAAAGAATTATAAAAGTAGAAAAGTAAAAAAATAGCACTGATTAAAGTAAAAAAATTAGCACTGATTAAAGAGGAGTTCTGTTTGCTGTTATGAAAAATAATAACAAATATGCAAGTAATAATTAGTGATAGTGTGCAACAGTATTCCACAAGCATGCAGAATGAGTAACCTCATGCAAATCCCACAGATTATATTTTAAAATGTGCAAATAAAGTAAACAACAGACAACTAGAAATTCTGCATACCGCAAGTTTAGGATATCTTCACTGAGAGTAAACTCCCAGAGATGCCCAGTTACTGGAGCATCTGCCCTGAAACAACACAGAGAGTATTATTAACACTATTTTTTTTTTTTTTTTTTGTAATTTGGAGAAAATATAGATGTTGACTAGAAAGAAACATAACATTTGATGTGTCCAATCCATGGTTAATTTCTAGTTCAAACAACATTTATAAAAGTGTTCCCAGTTTGTATATAGGATTACATTGATTTAATGCAGTGTAACAGAGTAGACTCTGCTAAAGACACTCAATGATCAAGTACTGGTGTTAGACTGTGTGAGAAATTAGGTTGAACTTTTCTCTAGCTAATTTAGTGAGAGGAGTGACCTGGAGCTGAATAATAACAATGAGACCAGTGACCTGGAGCTGAATAATAACAATGATGACAACAAAAAATATTTTCTAAAATATACAGAATTTATAGAGATTTATGATTAGAAAAATTCAAATTATGACTGAATACCCAGGCAAATGACAACACATACAGAGATGTCTTTTTTTTGTAGCTGATTTAATACAGGCTATTTTGTTAACCTAACTCAAGGTTATATATACAGATAACAATAAAACTATTATAACAATTACCTTAAGCCATTATCATCATCTGCTCAGTTTTCATATACTATAGACTTTTATTAAACTACTTTACCAATACAACATTAATACTTTACCTATACAACATTAATAGCCACTCTCAGTTAAATATAAGAACTCAAAGTTTAAAGGACATGAGCAAAAGTAAGTTTACTGCTTTTTAAACAAATATGTAAAGCTTAAAAAAAAAATTAAACAATTTCATTAAAAATTGGTGTATTAAATGTTATAAGAGTTATATAAAACCGACTTATTTTTCTCTTTTTTTTCCAAATTTTTAGATTATAATTAAATACTTCTTTGTGATTTGACAGAAAGCAGGAGTTATTCTCAAAACAGAGATTACAGCTGGATGTTTGTAACAGGTGGTTTTATTAAACTAGGGGATTGATAGTCCCTCAGACAGGCTTCCACATAAGGCTCTAGTCAACCTGAGGCTGTGATAAAAGTCACTTTTCTAAGGTGCTGCATGGTGAGGTTGAACACAAAACCATTTGCTTCTGAAGTGAATTGCATAACCACACAGCTATGCCTGCACCCACAAACTGAAGTCGTAAAGTAGAGTAGGCAGACATAACACTGAGCTGTTCACCAGTGTACTAACTATTGGGTTGTTGGATTAATTTGTTCATTTTCTTTTCCATTTATTTTAATCTTTTCTAGTGTAATTTGAATTAACATGAAAAATATTTTTATCATAATATTTTTTATATCTCAATTCTTCCTCTATAATTTTTCTTCATAGTTTTTAAAATTTGATGTCATAAATTTTACCTCTTTTCAAACAAATGATGGAGTGCCAAGAAGAAAAAAAAAACCCAATTAAAATCCTAATTTATCTGACAACCCAATATTTATTGAGTAGTTCACTAGTGTTTTAAACTATCTATGTTTAGATTAACAGTCACATTAGATTAACAATTTACTAAATAAGAAAAAATATTTTGAGGTCACATAAAATTATTGTCAGGAACATAATCAATAACATACAAAACATGCCTGGTAAAATACCAATGTACTGAATATGATTTCTTCTATTGACATAAAGCCATAATTCTTTACCTGAATGGATAGTAGTCATTAAAATTCCACTGGAACATGACTATTACCTATTTCATCACTCTTGGAAAGATGGAAAATAAAGTATATATTGGTAGAATTTGACATCAGGTTGAGAGTTGCAACTAAATACTGAAATACATATAGTCCTCTAGCACACTATAGATTCCTACTACTGTATCATCTTTAATCATGAACTAATAATAATAATACACAGCAAACTTTCTATCAATGTGGAACAACTTACCATGAATGTTCAGCATTAAAACCAACCTAAAACACAAAATAAAAGATTTTAAAGAACTTCAAATTTCTCACTTGACTTAGAAATGAGTAATTTGATTATTTGTAAATTATAAAATATTTATGATACATTTTGTTAGGTAGATACAATAGATTTATGATATTTAAGGATATTTTACTGATCTAAGAACAAGGGATGCATTAATGGAACTCGGGTGATTTTGTATAGTCCAAGTGATAGATATGTCATCACCTGGTAAGTGGATACCTAGTTTAAGTTCCATAAGTAAATGTGTATAACAATTTGGGACAAAAAGGAACACATTTACTTATGGAACTTGAACTGGGTATCCACTTGCCAGGTGATGACGTATCTATCACTTAGACCAGGGGCTTTCAAACTGTGGTCCGCAAGGACAAGATAGGGGGTCCGTAGACAGCAAATACTTTTTATGGGCAATTTGATTTTATATATGTTTTTTAATCGAAATCTTTTAATTGACAATAAACCTATTTGTTAAATACTGTTAAATAAATAAATGTAAAAATATATGTTATTTTAAGCAAATATTTATGTATAAATTTCATAAGCGTTTATAAGGGGGTCCCTAAGGTAAAGCCTGAAATATAAAGGGGTCCGCAAGTCAAAAAGTTTGAAAACCCCTGACTTAGACTATACAAAGCTACCTGAGTTCCATTAATGCATCCCTTGTTCTTCAATTGCTGCTTATGATGTCCAATGTCATTTACTTTTAAAATATTAGCAATCAATTTATAAAATGCTATAGTTTACGAAAAGATTTGGGAATAAAGAGAAATTGTGCCTTATTTACCGTGCCATTTGAACAAACTACAAGTGTGAATGATTTGTCAAACCAACGATCATAACCTTTACCATGGAGCATGGAGCGACTAAATTTGTTTAATTTCGTTGGATCAAGCTGAAAAAAAAAAAAAAATGCAATATACAAATGTAGAGTAAATTTCTGTGTGCAATTAGGTCACAGAGAAAGAAACATTAAACATATCTATCTATTTGCTCATTCTCATTTGGCACAGCTTCATATTGATTAATTGCCTAGAATTCATTAATAAGATAATGAATCAAAACAGTAGATTGTGTATAAAGAATCGGTCTCTCAATCAGACAGTGATGAATTTATATTTTGCTACTGGATGGCACCATGCCCAGATTACCAATTGAACTAAACAGCCACACCAGAGGAAGTGGGTACTAGAGTTTTTCCAGTGCCAAAGAACAAATGGAAAAAGATATTAAATGATGAAGATAATGATATATATATTATAGTAGATTATATCTCAGTAACCATGGGAGCTATAAAAAAAATACAAAGCCCAGCATCACCACCGGATCATTCTACACATCTGTGTAATTTTTCGCGCAATTCCACCCAGCCATTTGACCATGAATCCCAAGACAAGAAATTTATATGTATAGATATAGTGAAGGTGCATGGCTCAATGGTTAGAGTGTCGAGCTTATGATCGTGAGGTTGTGAGTTCGATTCCTGGACCAGGCTGCATGTTGTGCTCTTGAGCGAGACACCTTATTTCATGTTGTTCCAGTTAACTCAGCTGTAAAAATGAGTTGCAATATCACTGGTGCCAAGCTGTATCGGCCTATGCCTTTCCCTTGGATAACATCAGTGGTGTGGAGTGGGGAGGCTGGTATGCATGGGCAACTGCTGGCCTTCCACAAACAACCTTGCCTGGACTTGTGCCTCAGAGGGTAACTTTCTAGGTGCAATCCCATGGTCATTCATGACCGAAGTGGATTTCCATCAACCAAATCTACCCACAAGATTTTGGTCAACCCAGGGCTATAGTAAAAGACACTTGCCCAAGGTGTCACAGTCGGATTGAACCTGAGATCACATGATTAAGAAGCAAGCTTCTTAACCACAGCTATGAAGATATCCAATGCTACTTATAAACTGTGTAAATGTTACAAATATTGTTTAGTAAAGATACAAAAAAATGACTGCAACTTACATCACTATAGCTCTGAGGTTCATCGTCCAGTGTGACAAAAAAGGCAGCCTGTTATATAAAGACAAAACACAATGAAAAATGATGAGTAAAATACAAACCAAACAATATTCAAATGTATGTGATGGATAAAGTGAGGGTAGTATATTGGCAGAATCATTAGAGTGTTAGATAAAACATTGGTGATATTTGTTTTGGCTTTAAACATTCTGAGTTCAAATCCCACAGAGGTCAAATTTGCTTGTTACCTTTCTGGGGTTGACAAAATAAAGTACTTGTTGAATAAAGGGGGTCAATTTAATCAACTGCTGATCTGTGCTAACATGTCAAGGACTGGCATGGCACAGTAGAGCTTAAATCTCTGCCAAACTGTGGAGTTCTGACAAAGGTGAAGTGACACACTGGTTAATATAAACTGCTCTTACATCATATCTATCTTATTTCTTTACTGCCCACAAGGGACTACACACAGAGGGGACAAACAAGGACAAACAAATGGATTAAGTCGATTATATCGACCCCAGTGCATAGCTGGTACTTATTTAATCGACCCTGAAAGGATGAAAGGCAAAGTCAACCTCGGCAGAATTTGATCTCAGAATGTAGAGGCAGACGAAATACCACTAAGCATTTTGCCTGGCACGCTAACGTTTCTGCTAGCTCACCACCTTACATCATATCTATCTGTAGCACAATCATCACACACACATCCTATCAATTACACACACACACACACATCCTATCAATTACACACACACACACACACACACACACACACATCCTATCAATCACATACGCACACCCTATCAATCACACACACACACCATATCAATCACACACACACATATATTCTTTAAAACTAGCATTTTTAATGGTGGAACTTGAAGCATATAAAGCTATAAATAATAGCATGTTAATATGAGGTTAAAAAACCCCTTGGATGGAAAAGTTTTATCTATTTTGAGGTTGACCATTAAAAACAACATATTTTATGCATTTTAAGAGTTTCTTACAGCGTAAACAACATATATTTTTTATTCTGGTAGGAATAAGAAAGGCTGGTTTCTTTCCACAGGTTTTTAACCACTCAAAGTTTTTCTTAGCCTAGTTTTGAATATTAACAGTGTGCATTCTTTGCTTTGGTACCTTACACAACTCATCATTATCATCATCATTTAACATCCTCCTTCCTTGCTGGCATGGGATGGATGGTTTGACAGGAGCTGGCCTGGCAGGAGCCTGCACCAGACTTGTGTGCCTGTTTTGGCAGGGTTTTTATGGCTCCCCGTAACACCAACCACTCTGCAGAGTGGACCAAGTGCTTTTTACATGGGACAAGCACAGGTGAGGTCAATTTGGCATGGTATTTACAGCTGGATGCCCTTCCAAACACCAACCACTTCAGTGTGAACTGGATGCTTTTTAAGTGACACCAGTACTGGTAGGGTCACCAAGTAACTTGCAAGACAAGGGTCCTTTGAGAGGGGAAGGGGCATTGGAGGAAGGGATCTTGTGTCAAATGATGAAAGGTTACAGTGAGATAGAGAGACAGAAAAAGGTGTCTTGCTGTAGGGGTGTATATGGTTAAACTAGTTCTCAATATTTGTCCAAGAAGTACTTATAACGTTACATTATTTCAGACTATTCTTATACAATATTTACATAATTCTCAAATGTTAAATTACCAAAAATTAACCTACCACCATCACCAACATCAATGTTTTAAAGTCTACTTTTTCATGCTTGCATGGAGCAGATGGAATTTGTTGGGGTAAATTTTCTACAGCAGGATTCTCTTCCTGTTTCCAAGCAAGGTAATATTTCCACATGGCTGAATATGTTTTCATGGAAGATTGGAAATGAAGACCACTGCATGTATGACAGTGAGGAGTGATACTCATTTATACTTAACACTTGATGCCAAGGCAAAGAGACATAAACACACACCTCCATGCACACACTTGGACATATGCATACATAAATACATGACAGGCTTCTCTCAGTTTTTGTCTATCAAATTTTCTCACAATGCTTTGGTTGGCCTGGGGTTATAGTATAAGACACTTGCCCAAGATGGTATGCAGTGGAAATGAATCCAAAATCATGTGGTTGGGAAGCAAAATTCTTAATCACATAACCTCACCTGATCTAGTTGTGTAGAAGGCACCTGAGGGAGAGGAAACCCCACCCCCAAAAAACTGGTGTGGCGGTCATAAAGAAAAATAACAGACTTCTTAGACAAGAAAATGAGTGGTGATATGTTCCACAACAGACCCATCTAACCCATACTAGCAAAGTAAAATGCATGTTAAAACAACAATTTCTTGCACATACTGTCCTAGAAGAAACTCAAAATATTCTATGATATTAGTTATAAACTAGTAACATAAATATATGCATGTGTTAATGTATAAGAGGGAAAAGACAGAGACAAACAACACAAAAATCTGAAAAGTAATTAAATTATTTCTTATAACTGACCTTTTCAATAGCATCTAATGAAGTTTTGTTTTTGCCTTTGTTGAAAAAAGTTTGACGAGCCTTTGCCCAACTGACTCTATCACTAGCTGTGAGTGCTGCTAAATGCATCTCACCAGGACATGGATCAGTTCTGTCAGAAACTATTTTCTGTAGCGATCTAGAATAAAAACATTACCTTCTAAATACTCAGATTCTGTCACATTATATGTCAAAGTTTATTAAAAATAAAAATATAAATAATGACAAATGGTTATTTTTTTTACAAACACTGAAACATTTACATATATGTGTGTGTGTATATAATATATATATATATATATATATATATATATATACACACAAACACACACATATATACATATATGAACAATTCAGAACATGATGTGTTTTATGGCTTTTTGAGAATTCAATATTTTGAACTTTTCCATTTTTTCCATGTAGCATTTAAAAAATGTTATGATAGAGAGTGCCATTGGAGATGTGCATATAGGATGAGACAATTACAGCATGGAAAACACATAGCCATTTAAAAACACACAAAGGCTGTTCACTTTACTTAAACATTTATTATTTGTTGTTGAAGTTTTTGTCACACCAACTGTGACTGGATCACTGACACAGTTCCACTGAATTCAGTGAGGTTACAGTTTTTGTGTTTTTGAATGGTTAATATGAGTCTTCCATGTTGTAACTATCTTAGTTTCAACATACAGTCCTAGATCAAATCATTTGCCAGGTAAGTACATCTCTCAACTATATGAGATGCTTCTCAAAAAGTATCTGACTATTTTTCCCTGCATACCGTAGGCTTTTCCTCAAATTGAAAACCATGCTGAAAGGTAATCGATTTGAGTCATGAGAGGAAATTATGAGAAAAGCAATGGCAGAACTCCATAGCATTCCAGAGAAGGTGTTCCAAAGGTGTTACCGGCAGTGGTAGAACCACTGGGAGAAATGTATGAACTCTCAAGGGGAGTACTTTAAAGGTGATTAAATATTTGTGAAACGTACAAAATTGTTTTTTTTTTATATCCAAAGGTCAGATATTTTTTGAATGCACCTCGTTTGAAGAAAATTTTCAGTATAAGTGTACAGACAAGGAAATGTCAGAAAGAAGCTAAAAAGAACCACTCACACTTCTATCTCTTTGGGTGTTAGTAGTCTTCCTCCATGACGAATATACACTTTATAGAATCTACCTTTGTGATAGACAGCAATGTGATTGCTGTCTTTGTAATGAACAAGGGTATCTGAAAGAGGAAAATAGTATAATGAGTGCATTAATAATTGTAACTTAAAAGTTTCATAATTATAGGAAAGATGCAGCTGGTTGACTGATGGGAATACCAATCTAGTAGTGATGGTTGCTTTGTTTAGTTCAAGTTCAGATATGTCAGAGCATACTTATGATCAAAGGGATTCCATATGTGATAAGCTAGTCTTTTTGTATATCTTGGACTACATAGTTTAATGCATACTTCTTTTTTTCAAATGGTAGGGTGTTATTTGATCTTTACTATGTTGACCATCAGGACACTAGATTCTAGGCCATTCTTCCCAGTTTTGAATTTCTGCTATGAGAACCAAGTCACAAAGGTTCTTAAAGTCAACTAGTCCTGAACTAGTTTCTGACACAAGGAATACAATGAACAGAAGGGATGGTACCTTCCTGTACATCCGATTTCCCATCAAAGTCAATGACAACTTTAATCTTCAAACAAAGTTTTCAGTTTTCATAAACCATTCACCTACAACCAGTTTCTAACTAGTTAGATGAAACTCTATCAGAGGTTTTCTATAAATCAACAAATATAAAGTATATTGGTTTGTTCTTAGCTAACTCATTATCATCATCATCATTTTAATGTTCATTTTTCCATACCTACATGAATCAGATGAAGTTTAATAAGGCAGATTTTTAGCAGCCAGATGTCACCAACCCTCACCTGTTTCCAAGCAAGGTAATATTTCCCCATGGCCAAACATGTTCTCAGAGAATATAGGAATGAATGACACTGCTTGTCTGATGTAACAATCATTTTACAACTATCGCAAGATGTCATGGCAAAGAGACACAAACATACATACACATACAACTGGCTCCTTTCAGTTTCTGTCAATCAATTCCATTCACAAGGTATTGTGAGTGGATACAGTAGAAGACATTTGCCCAAGGTGCTACACAATGGGACTGAACCCAGAACCATGTGGTTAGGAAGGAAACTTCTTACCACACAGCTATACCTGCACTTCCACACAGCCACATCTGCACCAAAATATATTTCAATACCTGCTGATAATTAGCTCTATATCTGTCAACTCAGAGCTGTTGTCTAATAACATTAAATGTAAAATATTGAAGACAATGACAATAATGGCGTAGGAGTGGCTGCGTGGTAAGTAGCTTGCTTATGAACCACATGGTTCCGGGTTCAGACCCACTGTGTGGCACCTTGGGCAAGTGTCTTCTACTATAGCCTCAAGCTGACCAAAGGCTTGTGAGTGGATTTGGTAGACGGAAACTGGAAGAAGCCCATCGTATATATGTATGTATGTATATATGTATGTATATATGCATGGACTTTTTTGCAGAGAACCTTGGAGCAGTGTCTGATGAGCAAGGGAACGCTTTCATCAAGATATTGCATCGATGGAACAATGATATCAAGGATTTTGGAATGCAGGAATGTTAGCTGGCTACTGTTGGATGTTATACAGAGATGAACCTGAGACAAAACACCATAGTAAGTCCAAATCCCAAAGATTTCAAGTTGTTATGCATTTGAGTGTACTGTAACTTATTTGTACACACTGCTGGACTGGCTCCTGTGCAGGTGGCACGTAAAATACACCATTTCGAGCGTGGCTGTTGCCAGTACTTCCTGACTGGCCTTCGTGGCACGTAAAAGCACCCACTACACTCTCTGAGTGGTTGGCGTTAGGAAGGGCATCCAGCTGTAGAAACTCTGCCAAATCAGATTGGAGCCTGGTGTAGCCATCTGGTCCACCAGTCCTCAGTCAAATCGTCTAACCCATGCTAGCATGGGAAGCAGACGTTAAACGATGATGATGAAATATATGTGTGTGTGTGTGTGTGTTTGTCTCCCAACATTGCTTGACAACCGATGCTAGTGTGTTTATGTACCCGTAACTTAGCGGTTCGGCAAAAGAGACCAATAGAATAAGTACGAGGCTTACAAAGAATAAGTCCTGGGGTCGATTTGCTCGACTAAAGGCAGTGCTCCAGCATGGCCACAGTCAAATGACTGAAACAAGTAGAAGAGTAAAGAGTAAGAGTACACAAAAAAATCATTGAGGTAAGATATAGATTATTACAAATGTTTCTTAGCTCTTACCAGTTTCAATGCCAGGAATTCTTGTTGTATTAAATTGTCTTTCATACTGAGATGAACAAAGAGGGATGATTTTATTCACAAAAATCTACAAAAGGAAAATATATAGTATGATCATAGGTCCATATATTTGACAACATTCACATAAAACAATTATCCTTTAAACGAAATATTCAAACTTTTGTTTGTGTATAACACTAAACTTCCATTTTAGACAAATTTTACTGTGCATCATATTTTATAGCTTTGTTAGAAACTATATTAATGAAGTAAGTAAATTTCCCAATTTAACCCTTTAGCATTCAGATATTTCAGTCAAATGTAATACTTATTCATTCAGATTGTTTTAAATTAATCAATGCATTATCTTGTAACTTTGAGATGTTGATGATGTGATTGTTTATTTTCAGAATGACATAGCAAGGTAAGTGTGAGAAGCCAGATCTAGCTGGCTTGAGCATAAAACAAGAAGAATATTTGGGCCGGATATGGCTGATTTAAATGCTAAAGGGTTAAACTTGTGAAATAAATGACTTGCAACAGAACTAATGATTTTGAACTTGGAACTTTTTAGAGTCATCATCAAGAAATCATATTTGACTTGAAGTTTTTTTTTAGAGTAAACATGACCTGCTTAGATTAACGCAAAACGTCTTACATAAAAATTTCTCATGTATGAAATTCTTACACATGGTGGTTAGTCAAAACAGGCGAAGGGAAGTGGTATTATTAGCACTGGCCAAAACATACCAGCAATGGTATATTAAGGTTGGGTTGTATTACGTAGGAAACACACATTATCTCCTTTCTTCCTCCAAGTAACTAAATATGGAATACTATTCAATTTAGCTTACCTATCACTTTCTCTTTCACTCACACACACACACACTAGAAATTTTGAAAAACACAAGTTTATATCATTTGTTCTCTATGGACAATTCATTGTTGTTGTTTGGAACTTCTGTATTGGAACATTCCAAGAACAATTGGAGGCTTGATCACATTCACTCTCTAAGTCATAACCAAAATTACTATTAAGTATAGGGGCAACCAAACCACTACTGTATGATGATAAGTTTCATGAAACTCTAAACTCAACAGTAGCAGTTGTACATCGAATTGTACATACACACACTCATAAATATGAGTGAATGGACAAATGAAAGAAAGTGGCACTCAACACATTTGGTAAGGGTTACATAATATCATTATGAATCAAACTATTACATAAAATATAAATATATATATATATATATATATATATATATATATATATAAGAGAGAGAGAGAGAGAGAGAGAGAGAGAGAGAGAGAGAAGAGAGAGAGAGAGAGAGAGAGAGAGAGAGAGAGAGAGAGAGAGAGAGAGAGAGAGAGAGAGAGAGAGAGCCTCATTCTTTCTTCACTTCTATTCTGTATTCTTTCATCAGTCTATGAAATATGGTCCCACTCTAATGAATATCACATTCTTTTTACATTAAGTTTTTAGCATTAATATACATTTTTAATAAAGATAGAGTTATTAATGCCCAGATATGAAATATTTCAAATACAAATCCATTATTTAGCATCTATAAAAACATCTATTTATCACAAGATCTAAACTGACAAATCAAAGGGCCAGCTTTGTCATATTTTGTATAATGCTCAAACTCCATGAGAACTATGTTAAGGATACACATGTTTGTGGAGCACTCAGCCATTTGCATGTTAATTTTATAAGCAGGTTGTTCCAGTGGTTGAATCAACTCATCATCATAACCGACAGAGTGCCAGGCCATTTCTCTGGAATTTAACGAGTACAAATAAGGTCAAGATAAAAAGCAAGAATATTTACAACAGGCGTATGGCATAGTGTTTAAGAGCACGGGCTACTAACCCCAAGATTCTGAGTTCAATTTCAGGCAGTGACCTGAATAATAATAATAATAACATTGAAAAATACCTTAGGAATGAGAGCCCAGGTTTGAAATTTCCCCAAAATACCTGATGAAGGCTGGAGGGTACATCAGCTGAAACATTGTATTAACAACAAATAAGATGAGGACAAATATCCATCAAATGTAAATAATGAACAACTTACTGGTTTTAACTCCTGCCTTTCCAATGTTCTACGATAAAGCAACATAGCATAGATGAGGTTAGCAGCACGAGCCACTTGAATAGGAGTGTGCTGTATTAAGACAGCATCCTACAATGTAAAAATTTCATTTGATTAACTTTAATATTAAAAGGTTGCAAAAATTACATCCAATAGCTAATAGTAAATTTTGTACCTGTTTTTTCTTTCTTTTTTATATTTATGCATTCATAAGGCAACAAGTCGGCAGAATCATTATTGCAATGAACAAAATGCTTAGCAGCATTTCTGAGTTCAAATTCCACTAAGGCTAACTTTGCCTTTTATCCTTTCAAGGGTTGATAAAATAAGTATGATTGATGTAACTGACTTGCCCCCTCTTCTCAAAACTGTTGGTTTTGTGCCAAAATAAGTTAGAATATTACATACTTCATAACCAATATCTTCATTAGATATATGAGCTCAATGAAGTGTCCAATGAGCCAATCAACAGTTTACTGCAAAAAATTTGTATTGAACTTGAAGTGTATTTTAACCACAATGCTCTATTTAACTGAGCCAATTGGTTTTTAAATGGTTTAGTTTGTTTACCAATAGAAGAAGTAACAAAAGGAGGATTTGCTTATTATTGTAACCTGTAGAACTGTGTCTTGTTAGGGTTGCAGGAATAATGCCAAACCTTTACTTAAAAATGACTGTGATACACTGGCATTCTTTGCTTAATGCTTTGAAAACTGGAATAAATTCCAGTATACCACACAATTTTATGATACAAAATGAAGGACAATTAAGCCAATGAGAGATGCCCTAAACAGAAACAACAGCTAAATCTCTCCCAAATTACATCCTACTATATTATAAGTAGAAAGGAGACATTGGGTAATGTAGTTGTTGATAAGATCAGAATAAACGGTGAGATGAATTCATAGAACATTAGTCATGATGCTGAATTCAACTTACATTGAAAGTCAACAAAGTTTGCTTTAGAAGCGTTGAGATGTATTGAAAGATACAGATAAGGAAATAATTGTATTCTCCTGCAAAATATGGATAGTTTATCCTGTTCATGCTATATTCTCTTTACTCTTTTTACTTGTTTCAGTCATTTGACTGCAGCCATGCTGGAGCACCACCTTTAGTTGAGCAAATCGACCCTAGGACTTATTCTTTGTAAGCCTAGTACTAATTCTATCGGTCTCTTTTGCCGAACTGCTAAGTTATGGGGACGTAAACACACCAGCATCGGTTGTCAAGCGATGTTGGGGGGACAAACACAGACACACAAACATATACACACACATACATATATATATATATATATATATATATATATATATATATACATATATATGATGGGCTTCTTTCAGTTTCCATCTACCAAATCCATTCACAAGGCTTTGGTCAGCCCAAGGCTATAGTAGAAGACACTTGCCCAAGGTGCCACGCAGTGGAACTGAACCCAGAACCATGTGGTTGGTAAGCAAGCTACTTACCACACAGCCACTCCTGTGCCTGGTTTAGTCTGTTATTAGCATTATCCTGTGTTTGAGAATACAATTATTTCATTAGACTTGATGTGTTATAGTAGTTTTGTTGTTCTAAGATCTGAATTCATTACCAGAGTCAACGTTGCCTTTTGTCTCATAGGGTAATTAAAAATAAGTTCCAATTGTTAATTAGCCCCAGTTTAGTTTTAATGAAGCAGGCCTATGATCAAAAGCACCAAACTCGAAGCAGCCATTTTTTTTCAGACTGCATTCAATACAGTATGATTCAATAAGCAAATTTTAAGGAAATTTGGTTGCAGTTTCTAGCATGTCAAGTGACCATATAGACACTCCTTCACTAGCTTGATGAGAAGAAATAATATACTGAGGAAGATTCAATTAGTTTAGTTTTACTTTACAAAATTGTCTGAGTGTTTATTTTAAATCTTTTAGTCAGAAGGAAGACATCCACAAATTAGTAACCTGTCCTGAATGCCTGCAACTGAGTGGACTCTGTTGAAAGCACCCAAGGTGTTTTAGCCTCCACTAGCACCAAAAAATAAAAATTTACTTACAACTCCATAGAAATTACTGTTGACCATAATTGGAGAACGTCCCCGAAGATAGACATATTCTTCCCACCAATCAGAAACCTGCAAGAAGAGAAGATTACATTTGAAAATCATTTACTTTTACATTTGCTTCATTTGGTTAAGCAAGACAACTGGCACAATTCACAATATTTTCTGTATAATTTGGCAGTGAAAAAAAAAAAAAAAAAAAGGAAAAGCTGTCACTTTTATTTCACTCAGAAGCCTAACTACAATTAAAGTAAGACCTGAAGTGGAAGTAATGAACATTACTGCTAGGATTGTGGCAAAAGAAATCCAAAGATAAGTCTTCAGTGATAAGTCAGAGCTAATAATTATATAATTTAAACAAAATTATATCCATCCAGCAGTTCTTGAGATATCTTGTCCATGGTCAAACAAACAAACAAACAAACAAACAAGCACAACTGAAAACAATACCTCTATTTTTGCTAAGGTGGAGGTAATAAAGATGAATTACTTGAGTATGATTTAAATCAAAGTACAAACTGAAGAGCAATAATTCAAAGTGGCCATTGGCATGTATTTGAACAACATAGACAAATACAGGTTTATTAAATACCATAAAATATAAATTCTTGATTTATTAAAATTACCTCTACCTCTGGAGGATGTGTCATCATTTCCAAATAGCAATTAAGATTAGATCCACACATTCCTTTGAATTATGGCTGCAACTTGCCAGATAGGTTTCAGATGGTTTCTGCCGATTCAGTTCCACTCACAAAGCCTTAGACAATACAAGCTTACGGTAGAATATATTTTCTGAGGTACCATGCAGTGGATCCGAACCTGGGATCTTACAATTGTGAAGCAGACATTTTGACCATTTGAAAAGGTGTGTGCTCTGTGCCAAAATATATACATACAAGCCAAACAGTGGCCTATTAAAATATTGTGTAAAACTGACCAAGATGTTTGTACAACAGAATAATACAAACAAGAGCACTCAGAGAGTGCAAACCTCCACCAAGGCAACATCAACATCCTCTCAACGATTAGCCAGAGATGATTTTTAAAATGAGAATATCTTAAATAAACTCAACTGCTCTCACAAACGAGAATACTAAAGATGAACCCGACCGCTCTCAAAAATTAAGTAAAAAAAGCGGAAAAATAATCCAGAATTCTTGTCTAGTACTGGATCAATCGCAAAATCTAATCAGTTTGTGCCAGTCACAAGACCAAACATCCCTGAAAGTTTCATCCGAATCCGTCCAGCAGTTCTTGAGATATCTTGTCCATGGTCAAACAAACAAACAAACAAACACAACTGAAAACAATATCTCTATCTTTGCTAAGGCAGAGGTAATAAAGATGAATTACTTGAGTATGATTTAAGTCAAAGTACAAACTGAATTTGAAATTGCTTTGTTTCAGTACTAGATTACAAGGGTGAGCTAAAAAGTTCATAGACTATGAAAGAGTGATGCTAGAGATCTGAAATCTTGCATGCAATAATCTCAATACATCAATAATTGCATTCTTTCTTTCCAGGTAAACTACCATCTCAATGTTAAAAATAAAACAGAATAAAACAAAATACATACATAATTTGAAGCCCACCAGGACTTGAGGATGAGGTAACGCTGTAATTTCTTTGCTACACCACTTTTGAAGTCAAGTGCCAGTTTTTCCATTCGGTCATAGTTCTCCTTGTCCAATAATGGTTTTACAGAACGAAGATACTGTCAAAGAATACCAACTTATTATTAGATTTATAGTATATTACAATACTGAAACTAACTTCTGTAACTTTTTCTAATTGTGGCACAAAGCCAACAATTTTGAAGGGAGTGGGGAAAGTTGATTATCAATCCCAGTGATCAACTGGTACTTATTTTATCAACCCTGAAAAGATGAAAGGCAAAGTTGATCTTGGCTGCATTTAAACTCAGAACACAAAGCTGGAAGAAATGCTACTATGCTGATGATTCTGCCAGCTTGCAGCCTAATAACTACAATAATGACAATGAAATCTTTTGACCAGTAACAGAGCTAACGTTTTTAGAGGATTAAGCCTATCATCCAAGAAATAGAAACTGTTCTTTTAAATGGGCTTCCACAAAGTTTTCATCCACCAAATTTCACTCACAAAGCTTTGACTGACTCAAATATATGGTAGAAGACCAAGGTTCCATGCAGTGAGATTGAACTTGAAAATATGCAGTTGCAAAATGAACCACACAATTATACCTAGGATAAATAGACATGAGTTGGGATAACTTTTAATTAGTACAAATAATAATAATTTCTTACATTGGCACATGTACATAAATTTATGAGTAAACACCATAGTTAAATGGAGCATTTTATTATTTTGTTGGATTAGTATGAGGGAAAAGGGCTGTGGTCATGTCCTTCACAGACCCACTGAGACCACTGAGACCAATGCAATTAATGTTCTTGAACAACTGCAAGCTGATCGTTGGTGCCATGGAAAGGAGAACTGTGGAGTGTTTAGTGCAGGAGCTGAAAACAATATGGATGATGAGGCAGATTTTCTATGGATGGATACCCTTCTTGTTTCCAAGCAACGTAATATTTCTCCTTGACTGGGTATACTTTCATAGAATACTGGAAACAATTAACACTACTTGCATGACAGTGACAAAATTATCACACAATGTCAAGACAAGGACACACAGACACATACACACACGACGTGACAGAATTTTCAGTTTCTGTCAACTAAACCTGCTTACAAGGCTTTGGTTGGCCAAGAGCTATAGTAGAAGACATTTGTCTAAAGTGACACACAGTAAGACTGAAACCAAAGGTTGATGACAAGAAGATCATCTGGCTGTAGAAAATCTGCTTCCACAAATTCCACCTGACCAATGCAAGCATGGAAAAGTGAACACCAAATTATGATGATGATGATGATGATGATGATGATGATGATGATTACTCCCTTAGTAGGTTATCACTGAAACAACAACAATAAAAAAAAGACTATTGACAGGGCAGTGTGATAAGTGTAGATGTATTACTTGGAAGATATACTTACACGTGTCATAGTGTCGTCAATAGATGGAATTGGTAATTTAGGCAAAGCACCTTGAAAACTTGTCAGTAAAGGCTCTTGACCTATAAACCTAAAAGCTTTCACAAACATCTGAAATAGAAAGTAAATAAAGACAAATCATAAAAGTTTCCTTTAAACAATATTTCATTAAAATAAAAATATCACTTGATCCAATATTATATAATAAGAACTACGTTGTGTCTTAGGATTCATAGGGCCAGTCACCTTGTTCCATGGTGTACAGGTGATTGAGATCACAACATTTCCTCTGAATAGGATGCCAGCTCATTGCAGTGTTACTCATTTACAGCCAAGTGGAGTGAAGCAACTTGAAATGAAGTGTTTTGCACAAGAACACAATGCACTACTTGGTTCAGGAATTGAAACCATGATTTTGCAATTGTGAGTGCAACACCCTAACAACTGGGCCATGTGCCTTCAACCCAATATTAACAGTATGAAAACAATCAGTATATAATTAGTATTAAAATATATTTTGCACCTTTCTAACTATTATAGTTTTCAACAATAAAATACCATACTTCAGAATTTATTTATATCACTGGCTATGGCACTGCTTCTGTTATACCAAACAACATACAGAAGAAATTATTTGATAATATAATTTAGGATACAGATATGAATGAATAGCTAAGAAGTTTGCTTTGCAATTACATGCTTTGATCATAATGGATGCCAACTTTGGCAGGTGTCTTATGCACATAACCTTAGATGGACCAATTTCTTGCAAGTACAATTTAGTATATGGAAAACCTGAAAGTTTTGCATGTGCAAGTGAGTGTTTCTATGCTTTTGTGTGTGCATACTGAGGTAAGTCAGTGTTAATTGCAAGTGGAATTTACAGTTCCTAAGGGATTGTAAAATGAGTACTAGATTAAGTTCTGTGTTGATGCAACCAACTGAAAACCTTCAATGGCAGTTCTCCAACATGGCCACAGTCTAAAAACTGAAACCAGCAAAAGAGTATAAGAAAGTGTGTAAAAGTATTTCTATTGCATTTATGTGTGTGTATGTAGGAGTTTGTGTGTGACTAATTTCATTTGACAAATAACATTTACTCAATACAGCTGCTCTGCGTTCTTAATATTGAAACAAGTAGGCCTACTGTAGAAAAAGTTTGATAAAGCAAAAGACAAAAACAACAATAACTTTTTCCTTTGTTTTGCTTAGTAATCAATGATAAAAAATATAAAAAAACTGAACATCTTAACTTTTAGTAGTTTGTAAGACAGGCATGGCTGTGAGGCTAAGAAGTTCACTTTGCAAGCACGTGGCTCCAGGTTTTATCTCATGGTGAGACATTCGAATGAGTGTCATCTGCTATGGTCTTAGGTTGATCAATATCTTGTGAGTAGAATATCGAAGATAGAAACTATGTGGAAGCCCATTATATGTGTGTGTGAGATTTTGTGCATCTTTCACTGATGTATTCTTGCTCAGCAAAAAAGCGAAAATGTTAAAAAGAAAACTGGTTCTTTTGATGAAATCACAGTCCACTCAGCTGGCAAATATGAGTTATACCTGTAATTCACACTGAGTCACACTGAATTTCCCTGAGAATTACATTAAGAGTACGCATGGCTGTGGAGTGATCAGCCACTTGCATGTTAATTTCACAAGCAGGCTGTTTAGTTGATCAAACCAGCTGGGACACTCAGCATAATAACTGATAGAGAACTAGGCCATCTTTAAGTAGGATTTAAAGATTGCCATTCGGTATTAATACAGCTTCTATTGCTAATATTTTTTTTTTTTTTTTTTCATATAAGAGGAGTACACAGAAGTAACTGGAAAAAAGCCTGCAGTAGTTGAGGCTTTTGCCGCTAGAAGCCACTTAATGTGACCCTCAGGCATCAGTCTGCCAGCTGGCAGCATTGAGTGAAATCATACTTCCACATAGTGTGCCTTTGTTTGACAGGGCTTCTCCTTTGTTTACTGATTTTTGCGATGCCCAAAAATGCCCTGAACTGTGGCAAAGTGGAGAGTGGTGGTTTCATCATGACAATGCACCTGCACACACCGCCTTGAGAGTGAGGCAGTCTTTGACCAAAAATGGCATGACAACCCCCCACTTACCCACCTTCTCTATTCACCCTATCTTGCTTCCTGCAATTCTTTTTGTTCCCCTGAATGAAAAAGTCCTTAAAGGAAAACATTTTGCAGATGTGGAAGAGGTGAAGAAAAATAAATGACGGAGGCATTAAAAAGCATCACTTTGCAAGAGTTCCAGGACTGCTTCAAATGCATCTGGACCAATGCATTGCAATGCATTCAAATGGAGAATACTTTGAAGGAGATAAACGCATAAACATGTAAAACTAAGTGAATAAAATAATATTGCAAAATTCTGGTTTCTTTTGGGTACCCATCGTATATATGAGATTTTAGAGACTTCATTAGTGGGTAGGTCAAATTTGAAAGTGGAGGAAATTTAACCTGCAGGTAATGGGTTTGACTACTCTTGTTCTACATGTTTACCTGGCCTGCTAAAATAAGTTAAATCTCCCTCAATTATACCTATTTTGAAAAGGAATACATTGGATAATTTCGTTCTAAATACACAATACCCAATGCATCACTACATTTCTAATGGTAACTGACAAAAGACTATCTGTAACTTGGTGTAGAATAAATTAAATACTGTACACAACTTAATTTGAAGATGATCACTTCTTCAGTTTACTAATCAATGTTGACAATGTTTACCAATTATACATTAGTGATTTACATGCACATATATGACATGCTTCCACACAGTTTCTGTCTACCAATTTCTTCTTGCAATGTATTGGTCAATCTGAGGCTATCATGGGAAACACTTCCTGAAGGTGCCACACATTGAGATTGAAACCGGAACCATGAAATTGCAATAAACACAGTCATGTTTGCAAATTTACCTTCCACTCTATGGTACCTAACAGAAATGGAAGATAGACAAATATATATGAAAATATATACTTACTAGCCAAATTTTGGTTCTTAAAGACACTGGACCTCTGACTTCATAAATCCACCTTTGATATGTGAACAAAACCCTCAGCATCATGCGGATGGCAAAAGTAAAAGCTCCACAGACAACAACACCATAAAAAACATTGCCAAATATATTAACTGTATTGTTGTATATGTCCACCCTAAAAATATAAAAAAAACATCAACACACCATTACAATATTAATAATTATAAAAATATTTGTGACAAAATATTTCCTAACTAGACACTAGAACAACCTCAGATGGACAGAAATATTGAACTCTAAATAGCAAGTGCCAGGTGAGTATTGAAACACCTTACCCACATGTTACACACCTACCATACATATGTATACATGCAGACTGTCACATCTCATTGATGTCTGCAAACACTAGATCCAAGAAGTCAAACTGATTACTTTGAAAAAAGAACTAGACATGATTATTTTTATTTTCTATTACTAATGCAACATCCCTCAACCAGTAGACTGTATACACCTCTACTCAAATACACCTAATGGAACTACTTCTCCATACATTACTCTTGCCTGGTCTCATTTTTCAAACTCTTTGCTAAACACTTTCCCCAAGCCTCCCAACATAGAACTACAACCCTTTGGAATTTTTTCCCTACCTCTATTTATTACATCAGCAGGTTATACCAAAAAGTTATGATTCCTACAAACTTCCTTCTGTATATCAATGGTTTGCTTCTTATGGTTATTGCAGACATTTTTCTATGCAGATGATGCCACCCTTCAATTCTTAACTTTCTGCCTACAAGCATTATCAACTAACAACCATGACACCTCAACCAGCCTTACACTACTTCCATGAACAAATACCTGAGAAATTTCCTCCAATCAGAGTGGTTGGCATTAGGAAGGGCATCCAGCTGTAGAAACCTTGCCAGATCAGAATGGAGCCTGGTGCAGCCTCCTGGTTTGCCAGTCCTCAGTCAAACTGTCCAACCTATGCCAGCATGGAAAGCAGACATCAAACAATGATGAGGATATAGTAACCAAGTATATGCTAGCAAGGAAAGCGGACGTTAAACGATGATAAACGAACTTCATCAATACAGACACTCAGTTACTGCACATGGGTATTTCATTCATTCTAGTCATGAACATCATCATCATCATTTAACGTCCGCCTTCCATGCTGGCATGGGTTGGACGGTTTGACTGAGGACTGGCAAGCCAGATGGCTGCACCAGGCTCCAATCTGATCTGGCAGAGTTTCTTCAGCTGGATGCCCTTCCTAATGCCAACCACTCCGAGAGTGTAGTCAATTAAAATGGCCAATTAAAAACATTAAAGTCATCAGAGATACCAAACTGTTGGACAAAGTTATGACAGTAGAGTAGAAACTGAAAGAGGCCCATCATGTGCGTGTCTCCTAATCTTGGCCATCATACAGCCAGTGTCATTCATTTCCATAAAAACATATTCAAACTAGAAAAATATTATTGTGCTTGGAAATAGGTGAGGGTTGGTGACAGCAAGAGCATCCAGATGTATAATCAAGACTGACTTGGGCCAGACAACAATAACACAAAATGACACACACCTATATATTTATGATGCATTCATAATTAACAAATCAGTAATTTAAGGAGTTCTCTCAGATGAACTTCAAGATTAATTTCAAAGACAACAAAGAGGAAAAGATAAAACAAAACTACTTACTTTGGGAGGGTGTCTGCTATATTATCTAAATATGTGATTCTTGGAGCAAAGTTCTTTGCTTTCATAGAAGCTATTAGTGTAACAATAAACCCAAGTCCCATAGGTGTGACAGGGTAGATACCTGTACGGAATGTATTCTGAAATGATAAAGTAAAGCATTATTATTTTCATATGTTACAAAGAGAAAACAGATGGAAGATTAATTATTATCAAAGAACCTCTAGAGTTTCAAGTTCAAATTCTGATTGTGTCCACTGTCATCATTTTCTATCATTGTTTTGATATCCATTTTTCCATGCTTGCATGGGTCAGACAAAATTCACTGGGACACATTTTCTGTGGCTGAAAGCCCTCCTTCTCACCAACCCTCAATTATTTCAAATAAGATAATATTTTCTAGACATGTTTCCATGAAATATTCAAAACAAACACATCACTTGTATGAAGGTGATGTTCATTTACAACTACCACATTTTCAATACAAAAGAGAGAGAGAGAGAGACAGACACACACACACACACACACACACACACACACACACACACAGAGCAAGCTTCTTTCGGCTTCCCTCCACCAAATCCACTCACAAAGCTTTGGTTGAACTGAGGCTGGGGCAGAAAACACTTGCCAAGGTGCCTTGCACAGAGACTGAATCTGAAACCACAGGGCTTGGAAAGAAACATCTTAACCACACAACGCACTTACAATGAGAAACTTTGATCATAATTATCAGTAGAATAAGATGATCTAGAAATTACAGAAAATAAAGGTCCATCCATGCATCTTCTGTGACCCCTATTCTTGGTGAAGTTGCGGTGGTAGAGCCTTCACAGACACCTCCTCCATAGTATCCTATTAGAAGCAACTGTCATTATACTTTCCAGCTGGATTCCCAAGCATAACCAGCTGCAACTATAGGTATTATCCAACAATTCCATTCATGATCGACCACTAAGTCTCCTGCCATTTGGCTTGTCATGAAGAATACATCTTGCAATTCTTTCCTGCAATATTCTGATCACATGTCCATGTATTAGAGCTGTGACCACTAAATGTGGAAAAGGTTGTTTAAATGTTGCAGTTCGATAAATTAGACACTGGAATAGTTATTATTGAAACTATCACAATCTTAGAAAAAGCAAACACTGCTCCACTATGATGTGCATTTGTGCCTTGTAAAAAAAAAAAAATAATAATAATGAGACTGTTGTAGAGTGTTCAAATGCACTATAACATAACTGCTCAGAACTGAATGAAGCATTTTCTGTCTATGAAGCCTATTCATTAAAATGAAGTTTGGGTTCTATTTTTGATATGGAACAAATGGAGACAACATAAGGTAGGTAGACTCTTTAGTCTTACTGAGGACAACTTCTCTAGTGCTGGTAGTACAATAAAATGTACTCAGTTCATGCAATAAAGTAGTTGAGTATAAGAAGGACATCTAGTCTGTGAAAACATGCTAAAATAATGACATATACAACAATTGAGTTGGTTAGTTTTTCTCTGTTGCTGTATGCCAGGTGATGAAAAACCATGACAGATTGTAAAACCATTTAACCTATGCCTGCATGAAAAATTAGGTATAAAATGCTGATGATTTATAGTTGTCAGGACAAACTGATGAAGATAATACACATTATCAACATCTGTAGGAGAATATCTACAGGAAAAAAAATATGGGTGAAGAGGGAACCAGAGTCCAAGTTTGAATACTTATAACAGAGAGAACTCAAGGACCAGGTGGTGGTGATGATAGTGGTTGATATTTAACCAGGTGGAGTGTTAGACCTACAAACCCAATTAGATTGAGCAGTGTTAGACCTTCCACTTTTTTTAAAGAATGAAACGAGAGAGAGAGAGAGAGACAGGCAGACAGATAGAGACAGAAACAGAGGAGGAGAAAGAGAGAGAGACAAACAGATAGAGACAGAAACAGAGGAGGAGAAAGAGAGAAAGAGAGATGAGCTAATAAGAAGAGATAAAAGACAATGTCAACCCAAAAGAATTTGAATACAGATTTTGAAGCAACCTAAATATCACAAGAGTTCCACTATTCCTGTCATTCTACTGTTCTGAATTACACCATAGTAATGATAATAATGTGGGGCAGGAGTCAAAGAAGAAGTCTTTAGATTGAACCCAGTACATTTTTGTTTGAAAACATCAAACAACAAAGGTTGTTTGTGGCTGAGATGTAGAAACTTGAGAGTTTAAAGAGCTGAAAAAATATTGGAAAACAGTGAAGCTCATACTTCACCTCAGAGTATTACAAATGTTAATGAAAGAATGCGGTTCAAACAAGAGTCGACTTTGTTGACCACAAACTTACCCCTACAATATCTATCACAAACAACAACATTGATAATAAACATTTTTATCTTAATACTTGACCTATTTTTGTAAAGGGATAGGATGTATTTATGTAGACTTTATGATTAAAAGATTACTTACATAATAGAAATTTGGCAAACAATAGAAACCAAGTAATTTACCAATTAAGTCAGACAAATATCATCATATTTTTATTGATATTCATTGCAACTAGAGAAAAATAATTACTGAAATTGAACAGCAAGAATCCACAAATTCCTAAATATATACATACCTTTCATAGAAATATTTCTTATAAAATACATGGCCTAAGTGTGACAATTAATATTGAAAATAAACAAGAATTTGGAAAGGTTTACTGAAATGAATTTTTCATTACTAAGCTGGTGTTATGAACTTAACAAAAAGGGTTTTACATAAGATGACAAAGTGTTTAAAATAAGAGAGTTTTATATCAGAACCAGAGCAGTCCCCATATAGGTTGATATTGAAAGAGCTAATAAACACATCTCACAAATTAGAAGAATTTATAGGACCAGCACTTAACTTTTGATTTCTGTAGCATTAATCCTGAGACCACCACTAATCCTATTTCAAAATAAACTGGAGACCACCCTTAAAGCCATGTTACCAACCTACCTGAGATGTTACCCATTTATCTGAACCTACCCCTTGTTTTATTTTATCAAGCCACTTAAGACAACTCCTAGCCCTAAGTAAACCAACTCACTTTGGACAATCCCTAAACCCCTAATTACATGTCACCAACTCATTTGAAATCAGTTATATTAACATATTCATATTCAAACTGGATCTTCAATTACAATCTCATTAAACAAATGGTGTGAGATATCAGCAAGCAACTATTTATCAACAAATTGAAATGCCTTCTGAAAAACAAATTTATCCAACAAATAAAAACATCACAGTTAATTTACCAAACCTTTCTGAATTCTTGATTATTTTGAAAAAGTATTTGAAACTTAATTGGAAATATGGTTATGAAATGATTAAGTGAATAAGATTTTAAAAAGTCTGGGTAGGAGACTAACTTACTACAGATAAATTGTCCAGAAAATGCCTGGTAGCTATTACTCAAAGCTAGATTAAATGTTAAGTGTTAAGTTAGATGAGTAGTTCAAACACACTTGATAGCTAATAAGTTAAAACAGCTATTAAGGGTATGAAGGCAAGGGAAGAAGCCAGATCATCAGTGATAGATCATTCACAATGTCAATCAGGTATTACTAGGAGTCAATCCCAATAACTGGCATAATAGTGTCACCGTTAACTGCTATAAAAGCAAAAGAGACGCTCCAGAAAGAAACTATAGAGGCACCAAACTAAATGGACCAAGTCATGAAAGTAATGGAAAGACATAGTGCAGAACTAATTAGGAAGAAAATTAGCCTTGATGAGATGCAATTCAGGTTTGTGCCAAGAAAGAGTAGTACACATATCTTCCAAGACAGACAACTATAAGAAAAGTTCTTAGCAAACAATAAGCCGCAATAACTAGCATGCATTGAGAAGAGATGGCAGGCTGGAGAAGACATGTCCAACCAATGCAAGCATGGAAAACAGGTATAAAATGATGATGAATTTAATCACCATCTTTTATTATGCAAATGTAAAAATATGAAGTGACAGATTTTACAGAATATACTATATAATTGTGCACACACACACACACACACACACACACACAAGACCATTGGGTAGGTAATTGATTGATTGCCAAGCAAACAATAAGTAAATAGTAATGAAAGGAACCTCTTTGTAATTGTGCAATCTATTAGAAATCTCCCTCAAATGTCACTTTATTAACAGTCACAAATGGATAATGTAGTCTTACATACATTATCTCTGAGTAAAAGACAAGATAGTTAACATCTAGAACTCTTTTGACTATAGGTCTGCAGAATTAAAGACATCTTTGGACAAAACAATAACAACTTTATCACCTAAATGGAATATTTATTCTTTAGGCAGCAGGAACATTTTAGCAATAGAGGGATATCTTATAGAAGCCAGAGAACACAGGAAAGACTTGAATTCAGAATGTAAAGAGATAAGAGAGGGTGGGAGAAAGCAAGTAGGTGAAATAGACAGACAGACACACATATATTAACAGAAGAAACAACTAAAATAGTTTAGCTAAAGCAATATCTTACTTTGAATCTTCCTAAACGTTTTTTCCATGATGTGACACCACTCTTGAAAATAAGGCCCAGTACCTCTCGGTTGACATTAACATCGAGACCTTCAGAAGTCACACTGAAGGAGAATGCAACTGCTGAGTGTGCTTCAGCCATCACAACAGTTTATGAAATGAGCAAACCTGAAAAGAAATACATAAATATAATGATAGAATAATGAAAACAAAACAAATATTACAAATATCAACGGTTTCATAAATACACCATACATACATGGCTATGTAAGAAAACTTCAGTAACATATATAATCAGAGTAGTCTTTCTTGGACTAACAGCTCCCACTTTCAACAGTTATACTTTTGCAGTTCAGGAACAGGAAATATCAACAAAATACCTGATGCACAAAAAGGGATAGTGGTGAAAGTAAAACACCAAGATGTGAGATCTTATGCAACTATTTGAATATGCCAACATAACACTATCTACTTATGAGGCATGACATAGTGGTCAAAATACCAGGCAAGTATAGTCCTAAAGATATAAATATATATCACAGTGATGTGTGTGTATAGGTGGGGGTGGGGGTATTCATAAAATGAAAGAATACAGTTGGAATGTTCCTGCCAAAATTTCTGTAAAACATAAGCATAACAAACTATATATAAGCTGGGACAAACAAAAAAAAATATATAAGAACAGTAGAAGCCAGTTGTCCAGCAGCTGTTAACTTAAGGAATAGAAAACATTTATACTGAACTAATACAAAAATTGCAGACACTATATCCTGACTATCATCATCACATTCAATGTGCACTTTTCCATGCTGGCATGTATCAGAATTTGTTGAGGTAGATTTTCTATAGCTGGATGTCCTTCTTGCTGCCAAGAAGATAATTTACCAATGCCCAAACATATTTTTCATGGAAGACTGGAAATGTACAGCATTGCATGTATGATAGATCAAGACAAGAGTACATACAAACATTCTCTCTGTCGCTCACACACACACACACACACACATACTTCTTTCAATTTTCATTTACCAAATCCATTCACAAGACTTGGGTCAGCCCTGGACTATAGAAGACACTTGCTAATGAGCTACAGCTAGATGCCCTTCCTCTCACCAACTACTTTATATAGTGTACTGGGTGCATCTTATTGTGGACCAGGACTCAAGAGGTTGTCATGTCCTTGACAAGATTAAGAGTTCTCTTGATATCACTTGTTTCATTGTTCATTCACAACTGAGTACATTTTATCATGGCACCAACATTGGTAGGGCTGCCTTGTACTCCATAAGATTAAAGTCCTCACCCTCAATGATGAGTTTATTTGCTCATGGCCATGTGGCTGAAAAGGTAAAATGTAGAGAGCATTAACAAAAGAATCAGGATGTACAGGTGAAGGGAGTGAGAGGGTGGTAGAGGGGGTGAGAGAAGGATGGATAGTAATAGAGATGGATAAATGGTAAGGGTGACTGGTACATGTCAATAACAAGTGGCTTGGTGAGGTGGAATCTTTGGTAGAACTTCTCCCAGTTTGATTATGGTAGATTCTTGCTAGCTGGAAATCAGTGTACAGACTTTCAAAAACACCTAATGAAACCTCTCACCTTCTCCATTCCCGCCAGGCCAATGGGAGGTGGTTTTAGTCTCTTGCAATTTTATGTTGAGTGAGAAAAGTAGCTAATTTATGGCTCATAAATTAAGCCCCTTGTTCAAAGTGAATTAAAGCTAAAGAAGCCAAAGCTGTCCATTATGGTATATGCAAATATGTATCACTGATGATTGCCAATAAATCTATAAGTAGATGAATGTTTTGGACTGATAAAGCCCAAACTCAGTTGTTTGAATAGCTGTGTAGCCTTGATCAAATTTTCCAAACATAAAATTGCAGATTTGGTTGAGATTGTCAATAAAAAGGAAAGAGTATTTGTTTTGATAGAATACATGTTGTTCCCCAGAGTAACAAAGTGTGAATATATCAGGAAGTAATCTACAGCACTGGATCTCTGTGAGAGAATCTGCAGAGATATTATCTCTTCCAGGACAAGATTGATTAACATTGTAAAACAATATAGTCTTGCTCATTGTGGGCAGTCATATCATTCTTTATCGTGGATTTAGTTGAAGGCAGAAACATAAATGATATTGATTGGTGAGTAGTCAGTAGGATAAATTGTTTCCATAAATATAGACTTTTGATAATAACTGCTACTTCTTTTTCAATAACAGGACATTGTCTTCCATTTATGTTATGTTAATGTGAAAAGAGAGCTAAGGCTGACCCTGGGAAGGAGTAACCACCAAAGCCATATTAAATGTATTTGCCTCAACTGATAATGTACAGCTAAGATTGTGGATTTGAAATTTCTGGTACCTTGTTGATCATGAAAAATGTAAATGTGTGAAGCAGTTGTCCATGTTGTAAATGTGTGAAGCAGTTGTCCATGTTGTAAATGTGTGAAGCAGTTGTCCATGTTGTAAATGTGTGAAGCAGTTGTCCATGTTGTAAATGTGTGAAGCAGTTGTCCATGTTGTAAATGTGTGAAGCAGTTGTCCATGTTGTAAATGTGTGAAGCAGTTGTCAATGTTGTAAGTGTGTGAAGCAGTTGTCAATGTTGTAAGTGTGTGAAGCAGTTGTCAATGTTGTAAGTGTGTGAAGCAGTTGTCAATGTTGTAAGTGTGTGAAGCAGTTGTCAATGTTGTAAGTGTGTGAAGCAGTTGTCAATGCTGTAAGTGTGTGAAGCAGTTGTCAATGTTGTAAATGTGTGAAGCAGTTGTCAAAGCTTGCTCAACGTCAAAGTTCGGAGGGTTGAAGAAATCTGTCCATTTTGAACTGAATTAACAATAATAACTTAGCTCAGTTGTTTTACAGAAAACAGAAAGAGCAAGTCTCACATATACATGGTCATACACATACAATCATGAGGAGAAGAGTATTCTAACAGCTTGAACAAGACCCTTTGTTGGAGAAAGGTATTTGAGGGTAACATAGTTGAAAGTATATATATATATGGACACATCTACTGCACAATTATACCACTGGGGCTTATTTTGGGGCGGGGGGATGTCTTATATTTTTGCAGAAAAAAATCCAAGAAAAACAAAAAAGTCTCATGTCCTCGTATAAAAGGAAAAAATTGTAAAAAGGAAACTCATGTTTTTAGTTATCAAAAGTTTGTTTATTTGCTTATTGTTTTTAGTCAAGTACAAACATTTCGTCCTCTTCTGGAACATCGTTATAAATCATTAAACCCCAAACTTCAGACTGGATTTCTTGCAATTCCATTTCCTGTAGAATCATGGACCCCAATCTCTCATGTTTGGCAATATAACTTTCCTTAAATGAACACTTTTTTGTCCAAGTACCCTGCTCATAGTGCATAGGCAACACAACTGTCAGTAATTTTATTCTATGAATTCTTCACCCAATTCACTTCTTCTTGGAGGTTGGGTTTGACAAAGTTTCCACACTGATTTCTCTCCATTCTATGTTTGATATATTCATTCACTTCCATCTGCAAATAATCCTTGAAGGGCTTGTTTATTACAAGATCTAATGTTTGTAGATATGAAGTCATTCCTGAGGGAATCATTAAGTGGTCAATTCTTCTTCCAGAAAGAAAGGTTTTCATATCTTTTACACGATGAGTACTGGCCGAATCCCAGGCTAAAAGACCTCTTTGAGAACCATGTAAAACAAGTGGCATAGTTAAATCAACCCATATTGATGAGGCACTTGTCTGTTCAATTGTTGTTTTAGATCCTTGGCCCATAAATACTGCAGTCTCATCTGTAGCAATTATATTGGAGAGATTGTATTTAGAAAAATGAATTGATAGTAGAGGATCACCTCTGGCAAATATAGGCCAAGGAGGACTTTGAGAAGTGGTTACATCTGATAATGCCTTAAATGATAACACAAGATGGAGATTCTTGGAAAGCTAGAGTATAATATACCAGTCCAATCTATACCAGCCTAGAAAAAGAACAAATATTAAAATGTAGATGATGTGAGAAAGATCAAATAAAAGAAAAAAATGTTTACACTTCATCAAGGACACTGTTAGAGATAAAGATAGGCTTAAAAGCAGGATATAGTACAATTCTACGCAGAAGGATAGTGATTCAGTGAAAAAGTGCATCACTTGATATTAACTGGGGCAAACAGCAAAATCTCCTGCTAGCAACACACAACATATTAACCTACACTGTACTTATTTCTATAAATTTGTAATACATCATGTAGGAACCAAGATTTTATTGAGAATGTTACGTGTATGTACTTGCAACAACACATTCACACCCATTTTAAAGGAAAATCTTTCAGATATGTAAGAAAAAAAAAAAAACATACATGCATGCATGTACGTATGTACACATAATTTATTGATAGTATGTTTAAAAGGAAATAAAAGCAAAAAATGACAGCAGGAAAGAAGAGAAAAGTATTAAAAGAAAAGGACGCGCAAGAGAGAGAGAGAGTGAGAAGAGGGAGAGGAAAAGAGAAAGAGGAAACGAAAAGGGGGAAAAGAGAGGATAAGAGTAAACGAGAACGGGGAAAAGAGAAAAGGAAAGAGAGAGAGAAAGAGGCGGGGGTGAGAAGAAGAGAGAAATTTCAAACAAGATTTTGCATTTTGTTGGTCCAGTGAGTGAGAACCAATACTTTAGTGGTAAATTTGTGTTCAAATTTCACCGAGGTCGACTTTGCCTTTCATCCTTTCGGGGTCGATAAAATAAGTACCAGTGAAATACTGGAGTAGATGAAATCGACTTTTTCCCTTCCCCAAAACTGCTGGCCTTGTGCCAAAATCTGAAATCAATATTAGACAAAGTATCAAGGTGGAAAGCTGGCACTCAGGACAAAATGCTAAGCGATACCATTCTGAGTCAAAATTCCGCCAATGTTGACTTCGCTTTTCATCCTTTCGGAGTCGACAAAATAAGTACCAGTTGAACATTGGGTCAATGTAATCAACTTACTCCCTCTCCCAACGGAATTGCTGGTCTTGTGCCAAAATTTGAAATCAATATTGGATAAAGTAGGTGATCTTTAAATATTAATATCTTGTTGATCACTTACTCTAGAACACAGTACAAGGGTGAAAAAACTGTCAAATTATATTAGGCCACTGGGCTATTACCTGACAACACGTCTTGACAGACGCAATGTGTGTTGTGCGTCTAACATCATATTAGATGATCAATGTTCTCATGTTTAGTTGTACTTGGGGATGGTCATATTGCCAGTTTAGTCAATAAAAACACACGCACTGTATATTTGGTGTTAATTTGCTTCAGCTTTATATTACATTAATCTTAATCTTATTTCGGCCAGAGTTCTTTCGTCACACTTCTGTGACCTCATCAGTGGTCCTTTGTTTCCTTCTTTCTTATGTGTGTCTCACCTTGCTAACTATCAGCCATATATATATATATATATATATACATGGCAAAAGTAAAGAATACGCACACCTGGTGTTTAGGGTCAAAGTTAGGATTTAGGGTAGGGTTTTTGTTACGCCGAAAACGGGTAGTGTGCGTATTCTTTACCTCTGCCTATGTTTTATGTGCTACTATTAGTATCATACGATGAAAAGCATACCGGACAATATTTTTTAAAACGTCTGGTGTCTCAGAGCAAACTTCAAATATTAACAGCTTTGAGTTAAGGAGGGAAATTGTGTGGTCGCTCAACCTGCTAGAAGTAATAGCCAAATCACGCTCAAAACAAAAGAAAAATGTCTTAAAAATTGTACATCGTATAATGTCCTACGAATCTATAATAATAATAATAATAATGTTATGTGCGTGTAAACAATTGACCTGAAACTAGTTGGAAGTCAGGTACGCCCAGATATTTAACGTTCACCTATTAAGAAACGGCAAAACAAAACAAACAAACCCATTAAACTAGCTATTATACATAAAGCCGGTAACGACCAGCAGTCATAGCAATAATTAAGGACGTGTGAAATAACAAGAGTGGACAAAGTTTCATCATGTTTTAAGGGTGGAAACATTTTGTATGTTGATAATATAATAGCTACTATATCACCCGGGAACGACCGCAGTGAGTACCAGGAGAAAATAAGAGGAAACTGTTCTAGTGCATAGTACAATCCTAATTTCCAGAGAAAGACGAAGGACATTGCGGTAATTGTTTGACCAGTTAAAGATAACCATAGCTTCAAATCGAGGAGTACCGATATATACATATATGTGTGTTTGTGTGTGCTTCTTTAATGTGATTTTGAGAAATGTAACGAGGGTAAATATAACCAGAAAAATAGATTTGCTACGATATATTTCAAGAGCAAAGGGAAGAAAAACGTTGTATACAATGGTAAATACATTATATATATATATATATATATATATATATATATACACACACACACATACAAATACACATCGGACAAAAAGAAAAATGCGCGGTCGCTCGACCTGTTAGAAATAGCAGACAAATTTTCATATACACGCAATCGTTTTTTAAAAAGAGAAGGACACGGCATATAATGTCCTGTAGATATTATATGAATTGAAAACAAAAACAAAAAAATGCAATGGCTAAGTTTGGAATATCTTTGATCATAAAGTCTACTGGATCAAATAGCCCTGTAAGGAACGACCGTGCGAACTCAAAAAGGAGAGATGGTGACGAATGGAAAAACAGGACTCCTTTTATTTAAACGTGTCACACGGACGAACACAAAATAATATATCGAAGATGATATACATGATATGTTATGCGACGATAACATAGATGACCAGTAATGAAAGACCACAACCGTATTAGATGAATAACAGAGATATTTATTGTAGCGTTAAAGATGTATGTCTGTGTGTGAGTGTGTATGCGACATATAAGAACATAATCAAAGAAAAGTATGTATGTGAGTGATACATGTATGTGTATGTGAAATATTACAGCAGAGAAAGAGTCAGTAACACGGGAGCATTTTATACCAGTTCTTGTGTACCCAATAGTATGAGTCTGTATATGAAGTGAGGGGCTGTGTGTGGCAGGGCTGATCACTAGTTGTGATGTCGTGGCATCGATGCCGGGCCGTGATTCTTGTTATACAGATGTTCGTCGTTTGGCAGAGCTTATCACCAGTTGTGTTTTGGCTTCGATGCCAGGGCCTTGAGGACAGACGTTTATCGCAGGCTGAAATCTCTTGTCTGTTTATTATCGTGGTGAAGCTAAGTCACCTAACAGAATCGAAGAGAGAGATGTGTGCCGTGGTGGTTTAGTTCGGTGTACATATTAAGTCGTGTTGACGCTGGTGGAGATTGATGCTTGGTAGTAATCGTGTTGGTCATGACGATGTTGCTGGTTAGTAGTCGTAGACTCGTATTGCTGATGTGGCGACGGCGGTGGTCATCGTTGGCTGGACGAAGCTGTTGAAGTGGTCGCTGGCTAATTGTTGCTGCTGCTGTCGTGTGGTACACGGAACAGATCTCAAAGAGAAACTGGACCGAGACAAATTTGTTGGGTATGAGTTGCTCTATTTAAAGCGTTAAGAGGGCTCCAAGACGGTAGTAGGAAAACACTATCACGTGACCTTATTAAGGGCTGTGATTGGTCAGTTTGCGTTCTGGCGGGAAAGGTTCGAAGAATATGCCGCTTCAAATAATAATCAGTCACGTGATGACAAGGCTGGTGTTTTCCACTACGCTCGCTTGTTTATATTCAAATGAGAAGATTGTATGTAATGGCGATAGCAGTTTTGTATCTAATGGCGATAGGTAGTTTTGTATGTAATGGCGATCGAGGTGTTAGAGACGATAGGTAGTTTCACTACAGCCCATTAACCAAAACAACGGCAAGCCCTTAACTGAGTAAGGACCCAACCTCACAAAGATCGGACAATTTGGAAGCCAAACTGGTCTGTTTAAAGTTGACCAGCCCAGTAAAGTAATTTGGAGTAGTTTGTTATTAATTACGTAAGAGAAACAGTATAACTTGCAGCTGTCGAAGACAAAACACAAACAAACATTTACATTGTTATCAAGGCGCAGAAGTGGTTGTGTGGTAAGTAGCTTGCTTACCAACCACATGGTTCTGGGTTCAGTCCCACTGCGTGGCAACTTGGGCAAGTGTCTTCTACTATAGCCTCGGACTGACCAAAGCCTTGTGAGTTTGGTAGACGGAAACTGAAAGAAGCCCGTCGTATATATATGTATATATATGTGTATATGTTTGTGTGTCTGTGTTTGTCTCCCAACATCGCTTAACAACCGATGCTGGTGTGTTTACGTCCGCCTAAACTTAGCGGTTCGGCAAAAGAGACCAATAGAATAAGTACTAGACTTACAAAGAATAAGTCCTGGGGTCGATTTGCTCGACTAAAGGCGGTGCTCCAGCATAAATCTATTTTTCTATCTGTTTACATTCATTACCTTGGGTAATTACAAACTCCCGAGGAAATCAATGCACTGGATTCTTATAGTATTTATTTACTGACAGTAAGTCACAGCATATATAGTCAGAACTGGGTCTATTGAGGTGTGAAGCCCCCAGCAACTGCGCCTTAAGACGGTACTGCTCACACCCACACAACATATTCGTATATTTTCGCACGTTTCGCGATATCGTTGTCTTTAGAAAGAGCTGTCAGCGTGTGGTAAACACACCATACTTCTTGAGAGTATTATGTGTGTCTTGCATAAGAAATTTTTAGGAGCAAAAATCAATGACACCAATATAATAAAAGAAAGTTAAAATGGATTAAGATAACTAAAATATGCTTAACTAGAAGAGAAGCATTACAAGGTTTTAAGTTGACAAAATAGTCGTAGAAGTTTTATACAGCTGAATGAGAGAAAATAGAGGTAGAGGCGAAGATAAATATATAATGGTGGTGGAGAGGGCGCTAAGAAATGGGAGAGAAAATAAAGTGCATTTTTATTGTACTAGCTTTTCCTTACACACACGTGTATGTGTTCCTGCTTGCATCGAGCGATAGTACGAGAAAAACAAAAATAGAACGAATGTAAGAGAGAGAGAAAGAGGGAAGTTAGCTTATAATCTTCATACAAGACCAAAAGTCACGTGTGCAAAGCTTTCAGTTGTTGAGGAGAAAACCGCTGGGATAGAACAGCTTCGTCCCACATTTTGACCTTTGTACTCAACCTACTAAAAAATATGCTGTAATGCAACAAAACAACTCAAGGTTGGGACGAATTCCTACACTTCAATAACGTAACAGACAGACGGGCAGGGAGTAAGATTTCACAACTCACCTTTTTGTTCTTTTATTTCATTTCTAGTTGCGCTCTCTCTCCTCTTTCACAACCATACATATACAATTTAGTGCGGTAAAGAATTAGATTCGCAACAATGTGGTTTTGGGTTCAGACCCACTGCGTGGTACCTTGAATGAGTGTTTATAGACCAGAACGGACCAAAGCTTTGTGAGTGGATTTCCTAGGTAGAGAGAAAGCGAAATGTCTGTCGCGCGTGCGCGGGTATACACGCGTGCTTGTATAAATCGTTTTTCAACCATTGGACTGCGGTCACACTGGGGCACCGCCTTGAAGGGTTTTAGTCAAACAGACGGACCCCACAACTTATTTGGTCTGGTAGCTATTCTATCGTTCTTTTGTCGAACCACTAAGTTACAGAGATGTAAACAAACCAGCACCGGTTGTCAAGCGGTGGTGGGGACAAACATAAAGACACATAAATGTAAGTGCGCGTTTGTTTCACTTTCCGCTTGACAACCGACGTTGCTTTGTTTGCGAGCTTAGTGGCTTGGCAAAAAAGGGAACAGAAATACTCGGGTTCATTAAAATGTTCCACAACCTTCTTTTGCCCGTCTAAAAATGCTTGAATACATCCTACGTGACCAAACTTTTATTCGCATGTAATCAAATGTAGAAGCTGTAATTAAATGTAAAATTAATATATTGCATACCCCTCCCTTTCATGGCTGTTAACATACTTCTGAAAGGTGATATAGACCTCTTTGGGAATCCGTTGGACTTCGAGACAGTGTTCCAGCACGGTCACTGGCTGTGGTAAGTAGTTTACTTCCCAACCCCATGGTTTCGGGTCAAGTCCCACTGTGTGGTCCCTATGGTAAGTGTCTTCAACTATAGCCTCGGGCTAATCAAAGCTTTGTGAGTGGATTTGGTCGACCGAAAGAAGCCTTTCGTGTGTGTGTGTGTATGTATGTCCCCCACTCCCGCTTGACAACCGGTGTTGGTGTGTTTGTCTCCGTAACTTAACAGTGAGGTAACCGATAGAATATGTACCAGGCTGAACAAAAATGTACTGAGGTAGGTTAGTTCGACTAAAATTCAAAACAGTGCCCCACCTTGGCCAATCTAATAACTGAAACAAGATTATATATATATATATATATACGCGCGAGTCGTCTAAGCGTGGGTATGTTATCCGATAAGTACAGTATTATATATCCATCATATTCCCTTCCATATCGGCTAACTCTGATGAGCGTAAGGTTATATAATCAGATTGTTACCTAACACTCCATTGTATCCCTTACGTGAAACCGATTGGTAAGATCAACTGCGATGGATATATAATACTGTACATTTCATATATATATATATATATATATATATATATATATATATATATATATATATAATCGCAGGCGTGATTGTATGGTAAAAAGCTTGCTTCCCAACTACATGGTTCCAGGTTCAGTCCCACTGTGTGGCACTTTGGGTCAGTGTCTTCTACTATAGCTCGGGCCGACCAAAGCCTTGTGGGTGGATTTGGTAGAGAGAAACTGAAAGAGAAGCCCGTGATGTGTTGTGTGTCTGTATTTGTCCCCCCCCCCCCCGCCCCACACGCTTGACAACCGATGTTGGTGTGTTTTCAGTAAAAGAGACCGATAGAATAAGTACTAGCCTTACAAAAGATAAGTCCTGGGGTCGATTTGTTTGACTAAAGGCGGTGTTCCAGCATGGCCGCAGTCAAATGATTGAAACAAGTAAAATATATATATATATATATATATATATATAACTTAGCCGTCACTCGCAAGCGAGTATGACCTGGAAGCATGGGTTACGCTTCCGCCAGTTATTTTAGGTGTTTATGTAGTCCCGAGCAGGGACAGGCACTCCCAGATCTCCCACATTGGCCCATCAGAACATCGAGCACGAACAATCAGCTGAATAGACTGAACAATATGAAATGAAATGCCTTGCTCAAAAGCAAAATACGCCGCCCGGAGCAAGACTCGGACCTACTACCTTATGATCGTGAACCCAACATCCCAAAGACTAGACCACGCACCTTCACAAACATATGCACTCACTCGCGATAGAATTGAATCCAAAGAGGTAAAACTGTTTTCTTTTTTCTCTAAAGAAAAGACTGCCCAAAATGTCAGAAATTTCATTCTTTGCAACAATTTTATTTTCTCTCTTTCTCTCACTCACACGCGCGCGCGCAAACTTTAGAAGAAAGATTTAGAAACTTATGAAGTCAATTTTCACATTATTTAGCCACAAGGGTCCAAAACAGCGGGAATATACAAGGACGAGATACAACACAGGATTTGCAAACTCCAAACATACGTACTTAACGATATATCTTAAAAATCAACAAAAGTACCTCTCAAACAATAAATTAATAAAAACAATAAAAATGAAAACCTGGCTATCATAGATTTATTGAAAATGGACATTATATCACTAGGTTAAACGAAATATTATATGCAGGGGACAGTGTAGTTACAAAGACGACTGGATACCTCATCATATGTCTTAAGAATATCAAGATACAAACATCAAGGAAAAGACAAAAAATATATAAAGTGGAGGAAAGGCAAACATCTCTCAATCTTCAATGAAATCAATAGCGAAACTAAACAAATACCACAGAAATGTAACATTAAAAATGTTTCCAAAGTTAAAGAATACCTGAAACAATATATCTTTGTTAAATCACAAAGAACTCTGCGGTATGAAACACGAGTTTTTTGTCTTTTTGTTTAAAGAAGTTCGATTCTAATCCCAAATGATTTCAGTTAGAAATCGACATAAAATAGAAATCAACACAGCGTCAACAGGATGCAGAAGAATTGAGAAGCTGTATGATCAAGGAAGAGACTGTTCCAAATAACAAACTACTTGAACAATCGTAGGATGTCATAATAACATAAAAAGTAGTTCAGGCACATTAAAAAACAAACAAGTGGCTGGTTCCAGAACTTAAGTTCCAAAACTTTTGGACAAAATATTTAACAAGGTCACAATGTGAAACAAGCAAGGACATTTAATAAGATACCGACAGACCCAAAGACATGTGACTGGCTCACTGAGAGAGAAAAGTATTCTAATCCGTAAGACTATCGAAACAACAAACCCCAAGAACTACAGACCCCATAATCAACCTTCCAAAATTGTGAATAAGTTTAAAAGGAAAGCTAAAAATGAAATTATAGATTGCTATGTTAAAGTGTTGGTTACAAAATTCCCGATCTGACCAGTAGACAGATTAAAAAAAAAAAACCAGGTGGGAAATAGACAACGAAAACTGCAACACAAGCTGAGAAACGAAGGACTGAAAGCTTGAAATAAGCCAAATACATTAAGTAATTATGCAGAATGTGGAGAATATATGGGAATTTAACAATTAGGTGCATTGTTTCCGAGTGTCCAGTCTTAATCAAGGCATGACAGAGTTGGAAGGTTTCCTATATATTAATCCATTTCGTCAAAAGAGAACAAAGCTAATCTGCCGAATACTGTGAAGGATCACCCGGGAAAGAAATACCCCTGAATTGAAATATCAGTCCTAACAGACAATAATGTAATCTCTCTAAGAAATAGAAAAATTTGGAAATATAGATAGCCTGGACGTCAGGACTAAAAACAGAAAGAATTCCTATAACAACAGATTCCTTGAGAATGATTAAAATCATTCAGGCTAATACATAAAACCCCAGGACTGAAGAAGAAGAAGAAGAAGGAGAAGAAGAAGGAGGAGGAGGAGGAAGATTTAGTTTCCATTGCCACACGGCGGATGTTAAGTTACATATAACAAAATGTATGAGAATTTGTTTACACAGGAATCGGATGAATGAAGGAGGGGAAATAGATGATATACAAATGTGATAAAGTCCTCTAAGAAGAAATTCGCCATCTAGAGTCACTCACAAAGCCTACAATCCAGGATTTCTGATTACCAAAACTAAATCCCTCGCTCAGCTGTTCGGAGAGCAACTTCTCCCTCTCCAAGTGGAATATTAAAATGTCGATGAGGGCGTGTCTGAAAAGCAGTATCTGTTCTTAGTCCTGTCAGTTGCGTCCACCAACTTTTGCCATAGAGACGAAAACTACCTACATTTCTCGGTCAAAGAAAGGTGATGGGACGATCTTCATGATAGACAAGGCCGCTAGCCGGACCGTCAAGTCAGCGATGCTCCGAGACTGAATGATTCTATGAAGTACGGTTTCAACGCTCTGTGCGTATCTTGGACAGGTCCAGTTAACAGCATTTCCGTGTCTGTTCCATTTATCCCAAACCAACAATACTCTCCGTATCACTGATAAGTCAGGAATTTCTGGAAGTTATACTTAGCCCCTGCGCCGAAAGTCCTTCGGAACAGACGAGTCATTAGTTAATGCCATAAAAGCGACAGATGAGGAGACAGAAATGTTACAAAAAGAGAGGAGGGTAAGGGAGAGAGGAAAGCGAGGGAGAGTGTGTATGACGCTGAAATAGAATGAAACAACACGAAAAATGATAGTATAGAGTATATAAAATACGGTAACATCCCAAGAGGAGGATTGTAACAGACCCAGGACTATGACTAGCAAAGATAAGTGCTGTCTCCCAACTGTAATCTTCTGTCTTAGAGTAAATACACAATTAAATACATGCCCTCATATTTTGAGGAATAAATATAATCAAATATCTAAGCATCAAGCCTTGACTGATGCTAAGACACTTTCAAGCCCAGAAGTATTAAAAAGCAAAGTCAACCGGCGACTACCAATTCTGTAATTTACGATTTTAAAAAATATAATGATTATAATAGTTAAAATTATAAATAAAAATTTCTAACGTAGGTAGACATAAGGCCGTACATTTGACAGATACTTCTACTCTGACAAACTTAATCGACTCCAGCAATTCTGAACTTAGAATGGAAAAGAATACGACTATATACCACAATTTTGGCCGACGTTCTGAATGGCATAAAGAAATCTATTTGCAAATGGAACCATACTTTCTTTCTATATTTTATCAGTATTATTATAGATAAATTGAAGAAATCACTAAAAGGAAGTTTCTGTATACATGTGTATATCTGTTGGTTATATAGAAATCTAAATTTCCTCTGAAAATGATTGCTATAGTTTGTTTAGCTGTAGGTCAGCCCTAATCCAGCAGACCTGATCAAAAACATTTCAGCTGTAACCATCCCAACTTTTCCTTATAAGCAGGGAACTCGGGCCTACATTATCCAATGTGTTCTTTTGTAAGGGTATGATTTGGTTGCTATTTCTTGTACATAGAGGTTCTCCCGTTGGCTCAAACTTTGATGTGATGTTATATCAAGCCTAAATTTAGAGAAAATAAATAGTATAAACTATTGGCAACGTACACTGCTACAAAAGCCATTCTTATGGTAACTGTGAATCGAAAACGTAGTCGTTGCCACGGATTTCCCGTAAATTTCCACCTTACCACAATGCCAACCGTTATAAGAATATTAATTTATTTGAAGGATATTTTTTCACTTAATTGCACCCAGAGTTCCTTCGTTAACGGATAGCATTTATAATTGTTCAACGTCCTCCTTCCGTGCAGGCATTATATTATATATATATATTATATTATATTGGACGGAGAGCAGTGAACCTAATATTCATGTCTTTCCCATAGATATTGGGATATACGCCAAATAATTTCCAAGAGGGAATCGAAAGCAGATCGCCGGTTCTATTTACCAACAAACTTAACGCCGCTTGACAGACAAAACAGCAGTAAAAAATATACAAGTGGCAAGAAATCACATTAGTAAATAATAGTTTATATCAACTCTTTAAATTGCTTCAGCTTTAAAGCTACGGTCATGCTGGGACACTACCGTCGATTTTTTTTTTCTTTCTTTGATACAAGATAAATCAAAATAAGTTTCATAATCTCACTAGTTATTCATGAATGTCAACAATACTGGCCACCATTTCATCACTACTACTACATCAATAGTCTGGCAATGTTCCTACCTCCAAGTGGTGCCAAATGGATCACCATAATTGCAACAAGCCAAAATGGTGCTCGATCCGTTAGAAACAACAGCCAAACTATCCTCAATTTACACGTTGGGTCTTCAAAAATGACACATCAGATGTGATTCTGAGTACAGAAGGCCTAGCAAAAGTCGAGACGGTCATGGTTGGAATATTTCATCCATAGGTTTGATTTATCATGGTTAAATTGATGCTAAATAAACAAGCTATTTTGAACAAATGAAATAATTCAAACCGCCTATCCAAAATGCATTGGGAATAAATGTTTTCATTTTTGTCGCATAGGCGGCGAGCTGGCAGAATCGTTAGCACGCCGGGCGAAATGCTTAGCGGTATTTCGTCTGTCTTTATGTTCTGAATTCAAATTCCGCCGAGGTCGACTTTACTTTTCATCCTTTCGGGGTCGATAAATTAAGTACCGGTTGCGTAACTAATCGACTGGCCCCCTCCCCAAAAATTTCGGACCTTGTGCCTCGATTAGAAAAGAAAAAAAAAGTTCCAGATTCGTATTGTACGAAGGTTTGGAGGGAGCCCGTTGTGAGTTTCGTGCATTTCATCCCCCGCCCTCCAAAGTAGCGACGTGGAGCGAAGTGATGTGAAATAGAGTTGCAAGCGGAAAACGTTAGAAGGTCATTGACTCGGTGTGCCGAGACAACGTTACAACCTTATATAATGCACACACACACTACATAGTAAATCTGTTTGTTTCATTAACAATTGTCTATTGACAAGGTCTCATACATGACTAGACAAGAGGTCGCACATCTATTAAGTGATGTAGCAGTTCCTGCCTTTCCTATAACGGGTCTCTTTATTTCAGGTGACACCGGAAAGTCTAGTAAATCATAAAACTCCGTGCGAATGGGGGGGAGAGAGAAGCATGGACCGGCTAGAAAAGGCTAAGTTGTGACGTTCATAATTGTCGGTCGTTAGTGCACTAACAACAAAAGCGAAGTTAAATGATTACAGTGAAGTATAGATATGAAAAACATACACAATTTTAAACAAAAAATTAACTATTAACAGGGATGTATTTGCTTACAAAGATTTTTAATCTATTGAATTTATCCTCAACTATTAAATCTCTTATTTATCTATCCATATTAATTACAACTAAAATACAATAAATATAGGGCAATTTTAAAGTACATATATATTAGTAATCGTAATGGCCGAGTAACAGTAAAGTCGGCCATTTGGTTGTCGAACTAGAAATTTAGTGACTAATAATGTCAGAATTCGAATCCTACCTAACACGAAAAATAATCGGAAAGAAAGAAGAGAAAAAAAGACTAAAGAAATAACTTACTGTACATATGACACTAGGATATATGTTGGCAGGGGCGAAGTAACTGCTTCTCTAGGCAAGCTGTCAAACCAAGTCTGTTTTCACTTTTTCTTCGTTAACTAATACCGATGCGAAGGTAAAGAATCGTAAACAAAAGTTGCTCCTTCGTGTCCCAAACACTAGCAGAACTGAAGGATGGTGCGCGCCAAACGTGTGGCCGAACAGTGAAACGTCAACAAACTTGAGGTGGAGTATTTGATAAAGCCTTTCACACTCACTCGCCGTCGTCGCCACTGGTTAACTTCAAGCTCAGCATATCAATTACTCAATGAAAACCTTCTACTCGGTCTAAATGTGAATTATAACTGGAGGTTAAATTAACTAACAAAGCGAAGTAGTTAATTCACTAGCAGCTCGTCAAGACACGATTAAATATTTAGATGTCTAGGAGAATTACTGGCTGTCATTTCCAGGTCTTTCAGAAGATTTGTGTTTAGCATATAACTTTCAAGTAATATACACGTTGTTTAATTATGCAGTGCTCCTAGGGGTGAACAGTATCCCATCGTAACTGAGTAACTGACCGGGGAAAGCTTAATCACTGATATAATGAAGCGCCGAAGGGAAAGAGAGAAAACGTCAAACTTCAGTCACTGACCAACATTCCATCGATTGACCAGCTAGGAATTTTTATCTATCTATCTATGTAACGTTCTAAACGTGTATATCTCACACTCATACATTTATTTTATATATACGGCTTACTCTCTTATGTGCAAAATAAAAGTGAGGTGAAAAGGCACTATCATGCTATTAGCTGTCAGAAGCCGGTGAAAAACTTCGTTTATCTATGATTATTCCGAGCAATTAGCGGACAAAAACTCCCTCTAAGGATGTTTAAAATCTAAAGTCAATGAGCAAGGGAGAGAACTCCAATTTAATTAACTAATACAAATTTTGGGGAAAATATTGTGGGAAATGATCGGAGCATCTTTCGGTTGTATAAAATTTCGTTAGCAAAGCATATTTTAAGAATCAGAAATCAGTGTGTGTGTGGCTAACATGTTTGCTTCCCAACCACATGGTTCCAGGTTCAGTCCCACAGCGTGGCACTTTGGCCGAGTGTCTTTTATAGCCTAAGGCCGACCAAACTTATGTGAGTGGATTTGGTAGACAGAAACTGAAAGAAACTAATCGTATTTATATATGTATGTACGTGTGTGTGTGTGACTGTTTGTGTCAGTATTTGTCCCTCACCGTCGCTTGACAACCGGTGTTAATGTGTTTAAGTCCCAGTAACTTAGCGGCTCAGTAAAGAGATCGACAGAATAAGTACCAGGTTTTTAAAAAATGAGTCTTGGGATCGATTCATTCGACTAAAATTTTTCAAGGCGGTGCCCCCAACATAGCTGCAGTCTGATGACCGAAACAAACTAAATTTGACAATTTTTTTTTTTTTTCAAGAATGACATTGGATAGCATAAAAATTAAAGCTGTAGTTGAGAATAAGTTAGCTGACATGGAGGACTGGAAGCCATCTGAATACTGGAAAGGAGTTACTTGTATTATGATAATTTATGCCAGGTATCAAAATGCTAACATCATGACTAAACTCAATAGTCTGAAAAGGCTGTAAGATGTACATGAACAGCTGCAATGAAGACTACAAAGCCATGGTGAGCAGGAAGAGACATAGCAGATATTCTGACAGTGTCTGCATGCTGGAGTTTATCTAACAACTGCAGGACAAGGTGATGGAAGATTTGAGCAAGGGAATCCAGGCTTTGGCAAAAAAGATGGGTGTTGGAGTCGCCACCATGAAGTTGAGTCTAAATAATAACCTTTGCTACTACTCATGCAAGAAGCACAAGGGACAAATTCTGATAGCTAAGGCCAAGGAGAACTGCTTGAGAAAGACAAATAAGCTCCTGAATAAGCTGAGGCATCCTACTGAGTTGAAGATGATCTGGTCCTTCTCAGATGAAAAGAACAAGAACTTCTGCCAAGACCAGTTGTGCAACACCTAGAACAACAGGTGGATTGTCTACAATCCATATGATATTCCACAAATCCTGAAAACCAAGTTTCCCCAAACTGTGATGGTCTTTGGGTGTGGCTCCAGTGAGAGTGACATTATGCTGCCCCACAGCCTTGAACAGGACATTAGGCTCAGTTCAGATGGTTATGTGAAGCTGCAAGGTCATATGTATGGAAGGAGGATTTGGCTCCTTGCCATACCTCTGGAACAATCAGAAGTGATTGTTGGAGAATTTCTATCACTTCACCAGCCCCAATTTTTAGCCTCCTAATCTCACCAATTTTAATTTCATGGGTTACTACATGTGGCACATGGTGTTGCAGGCAGAGTGGTTGGTGTCTTTCTCAAGTAAGGCTGAGCTGATGGCCAAAATTAAAGGATTGTTTGAAGATTTTCCAAGGAACACAGTAAGGGAAAGTAGCTCAGGGGAATAGTGTACCTACTAAATAAACATAAGGTAAGGTCTCTTTGATTAATTGAGATTATATTTGCACCTAGTAGAAAAAACCTGTTTCTAGATCTGTTAAACCCCTTGCAGACAGGAAGCGGTACTAAGTGTGTGAGCAGTGTGATGTCTCTCTCTGTACAGCACTGTTTTTAAATATACCACACTGAAAAGAATCTGTAAATACACTGTAAAATTCCTTGTATGAAAAATGTAGTTACTGAACAGCCTAATACCAGTACACAGCACAGACTGTCAGTACTAAATCCATCTGCAAGAGATTAAAAAACTTAAAAGCAACAAACAAGAGAAACCAGTAAAATATGTAAGCAGTGCCATCTTAAGGCATGAGCTCACTGGGCAGTTGACAGGGAAGCAGGGTCCCCACAAGTCTAGAGGCCCCAAAGGTAATCTATATTTGATGAGGTTTTAATAGACAGTACATTGCATTGGTCTGGAGAGGGTAAAGTGCTATAATTCTGTCAAAATGATCTTGTTTGCGAGACCCTTTCTTATGTACAGAACTTTTCCCTGAGTCATATTGTTGATAACCATAACCAGACACACTACGTTCTCACTGTTTCTATAAATAGTGATCATTTCTAAGGCTCCCCAACTGAATAGAATATGCTTTCATGAGGTGATCTCATAAGACTGGAACATGCCTGTTTTTAAACACCAAATTGACTCTCATCTAAATTCTTTTATTTTATATCGAAGTTGCAAAGTGAGCTTCTTAACTACACACCCATGTTTATATTTTCCAAAAATTTCAGTTAGCTGATGTTACTAGAGTTATCTTCCTTGATTGCTTTTTGCTTTTTTTTTAGTCTACTAATTGCATGGATAATCTTATTTAATCAAAGTTTTTCAACTCACTTCATTATATATGTGAGACCTTACCATATGTGTATGTATTTAGTGTGCAAAGCACTTCCTTGAGGTACTTTCTTACAGCTATATTGTTGATACACGTTTTGTATGCTTGTATTTAAAATTCACTCTAGAAACCACAGTGTTTGTCAATGTGCAAGTTGCTTTGTCAGTTCACCTGACAATTGTCAAAAATATCTTATTTATTAGTTTTATTTTTTATATCCAAATAAATGAGAGAACGTACTTTTAGTTGACACATTTTATAATAGTCATTTAAATCTACAGATAAATCACCTACATTTGTCTGGAAGTTGTGCAGCAGGCTATTCCTGATCATGTTAAAGAAATGTATAGTACTAATTTCTCTCCCTCACACACTCTTTCTCTCATACACATATATTCCCTCTCCAAATTTTATTTAAAAAATATCAATTATATGATGTTAATAGAAAATCAAGAATTAAAATAAAGAGCAAGTCATTTGTAATTTCAACAGTAGTTATAGCTATTAATTTTTACTGTTGGATTAGATGTATTAAGTAAAGGAAGCTTTAATAGTTTCTTAAGAGCCTTCCTCTATGTTTTCAGTTTGAATTTTGTCTGGGTTGATTTTAGTCATTTATCAAAGTGCAGACATGATGACATGACTGTGATTAAGAAGCTTGGTTTGCACTTTGCAGCCATGTGATTTTGGTTTCAGTTCCACTGTGCAGTACCTTGGGTGGGTATTTTCTACTATATCTCTGGGCTGAACAAAACCTTGTGAGTGAATTTGTTAAACAGAAAGTGTGAAGAAGCCTCTATGTGTGTGTGTGTGTGTGTGCGTGCACACGTGTGCATGTGTGTGCACGTATGTACTTGTGTGTGTGTGTGTGTGTGTGTGTGCGTGTGCGTGTCTACCATGGCTTGACATCCTCATATCTTAGCTTGTTTACATTCTCATATCTTAGTGGTTCAGCAAAAGAGATTGATAGATTAAGTACCAGACTTAAAAATAAGTCAATTTGGCAACAGTCCAATGACTGAAACAAGTAACGATAAAAGGTATACTGAACCATTTCACAATATCTTTACATATAAACAAAATTCATATTTCGTTTGTAATGTAATTAAGCCTAGCAACATAGATATTCAGGGGCATAATTCTAACACGCCCACCGAATTTAACACCACCACCTGGTCCTTGGGTACACTTTGTGGAATTGGCTCTGTCCAAAGCGTTCAGACCCCAAGTCCCTCTTGGCCCAAGTTTTGCTTCCAGATGTTCAAGCTGAGTATCAGATATGTCCATCTGGGAGTATTTGGAAAGGCAATGGGTGCTTGCCTCTCTTCCAATGACTAACATGTAAAAAAATAAATAAAATTTTAAAAAACCTACATATATTAGGAATTGAAAAGAATGTGATAAAAATGATATAGATATTAAAATTTATTTTATTTGGAACTCAATTTAAATAATAAAAAAATATATAAACTGTAAAATTATGACCTGAGCTAAGGTTTTCATAAGATGATAAAGTAATCAAATAATTAGGTTAATATTACGAAGAAACCTGAAAAAGAGCATCTGATGAATGTTTTGATGTATTTACCATTTTAGGAGAACATAAACTGTCAGAAGCCGTTGAGGGAAACTTGCTAAAAATAACAGCCAATCTCTCTAAACCATACCCTATTGCCTTTAAAAAGAAAACATTGGCCATGGTTGGAACATCTTTGATCAGGTCTACTCAGTAAGGATTGACCTTGGGTTAAACAACAACAACATAAGCTCTTATACTCTCAGTAGATAACAAAGATAAATTAAGAGACTGATTAATAAACATACAACTGTGGTTCTTAAACTTAGTAGTATTCCCCTTCCTCTGGAGAGCAATAGAAGATGTCAAGGGGCAATACAGGGCTACTGAATGTCTAAAATGGTCATTCTTTTTTTTTTTCTTAGAAATACAATATCTAATTCTGGTACAATACTTATATACACAATGGGTGTGGTGGGGGGACTTTGGCAGGACTAGAGTAAAATTATGTTATCAGTGAACAGAAAGAAACATGACTGATGAATCACCAAGGTTCAAAATGGATTCGTTATGTAACTTTTTGCCTTCTTTAATAATTTCCATAAAACTGTAACAACATTGAGGTTCTAGACTACTCAAATATCTAAAAAAAAACAACACAGCTGAGTAGGATACAATATAAAAAATATGTAAAAATGTAAGTACTGTCTCAAGTCCTGCAACTCATAGGGTTGGTTGCCCAGTTTCCATAGTGTATAAGCAACCAACATCACAACATCCCCTTTGAATAGAACATCAGTTTGTCACAGGGTTACTGAGAAGACAGGAGCAACATGAAATGTTTTGCTGAAGAGCACATTGCACTGCCCACTTTGGGAATTGAAACTGCAATCTTGAAATTGTAAGTGTAATACACTAACCGCAAGAAAGTATGTAACATGGTGTAAAATGTTTCTCTTTTTTTTTTTTAATTTAATTTTTTTTTTTTGCAGAACACAGTGAGGATATTTGTTAAAACAGCATTCAATGGAAAGTGGTACTGAGTCAAAAAATGTTGAGAACAACTGGCCTATAACAAGATGATTGATGTTACAAAGAAAGACATTTTTAGCTATAACATTCTACACTAAAAACAAAAAAAAAAACACTCTAAATAAAATGTAAAAATGAGCTTCATATACTATAAACCTATGATAAAAAGAAAAAATTACATAAGATTTATACACAGAACTAATAGGGATAGGACTAGTCAATTACATTAGCCCCCATTCTCAACTGGTACTTATTTTATCAACCACAAAAAGGATGAAAGACAAAGTCAACCTCAGAACATGTAGACAGAATAGATACTACTAAACATTTTGTCTGGCACAATAATGATTCTGCCAGCTTGCCGCCTCATAAGCAGAATTAATAACAGTCATAAAATTGTGAATAAGTGAAGCTAATCAAAAATTAAATAAAAGCATGAATGAGCAAACTTAATTTCAAACTTTTACTTTTGTAACTATTATAACTGACCAGTTAGTTTGCTAATATTGTTAGTACATGTAATTTGGGTAAAATAATATAAGAAAAATGTAAAAATATACAGTATTTACCTTTGAGAAAACAAACTTTAAGTAGCAGCAATATATATATGCTAAACCAAAACTCAAATATGATAAGATACGTTATAGATTTTGACCTGGTAGGACTTGACAACAAAACAATTTTTACCTTTACTGAATAGTTGGCAGGTGATTATTAAGTAATATAAAAGCTTTCTCAGTTATCTAAATACCCTTTTGACCTTTGAACAATATAACACCTTAACATGATGAATATTGAAGGAGAGAGTTATATGTTTTTTTAATTATTTTCATATATATAAATATATATATTATATATATATATATATATATATTATATATATAATCATAAATATATAGGGATTGACAGTAACCTGCTTCTCCAACATACTGAGAATTCAGAAATAGCAGTCAAAGAACTACTGATTTCAAAACTACAAATTATTACTCCAGATTGATAGCGATATTTTTGATACACACAGAACAAAAAACAGTAGAGAAGAGTAAAAAACACTTGCCTTTAGTTAATTTAGTACAATTGTTTCACAGTTAAGAGTAAAATACTCTATTCTGATCTTCAGCTAAATATTCTAATAAATTTGTTAATGTCTAAGTAACTCACGTTAATTTTGACCATGTGAACATCAATACCACGTGAG
>NC_142929.1:66658056-66689572 GCF_046866305.1 Octopus bimaculoides | reverse complement strand
GGAGTTATCCCTCTCACCTCGACCAGCAGCACGAACGTATCCGGATTTCAGGGTTATTTCCCTTCGTCGGCGTTCGACAGCTGATGACCTTGGTGAGAGAGACAAAAACCTGGCAAACCTTATATCTTCTTTTCCAGTGAAATTCTTCACTGATATTGAAAAGGTGAAAACAAGCAATGTTAATTCTCTAAATGAAGTATTAACAGTAACTGCACGATAAAGTGTAGTATATTGCCACTTAAGTGTGGCTGACCCCTAGGGGTGGATGTTACTGTTGCTTTTAGCCCCAGGAGGACATCTCCTCCAGCTGGCTTATCGACACACGACTGTGTCCTGTTTGCCAAGGGAGTTATCCCTCTCACCTCGACCAGCAGCACGAACGTATCCGGATTTCAGGGTTATTTCCCTTCGTCGGCGTTCGACAGCTGATGACCTTGGTGAGAGAGACAAAAACCTGGCAAACCTTATATGTTCTTTTCCAGTGAAATTCTTCACTGATATTGAAAAGGTGAAAACAAGCAATGTTAATTCTCTAAATGAAGTATTAACAGTAACTGCACGATAAAGTGTAGTATATTGCCACTTAAGTGTGGCTGACCCCTAGGGGTGGATGTTACTGTTGCTTTTAGCCCCAGGAGGACATCTCCTCCAGCTGGCTTATCGACACACGACTGTGTCCTGTTTGCCAAGGGAGTTATCCCTCTCACCTCGACCAGCAGCACGAACGTATCCGGATTTCAGGGTTATTTCCCTTCGTCGGCGTTCGACAGCTGATGACCTTGGTGAGAGAGACAAAAACCTGGCAAACCTTATATGTTCTTTTCCAGTGAAATTCTTCACTGATATTGAAAAGGTGAAAACAAGCAATGTTAATTCTCTAAATGAAGTATTAACAGTAACTGCACGATAAAGTGTAGTATATTGCCACTTAAGTGTGGCTGACCCCTAGGGGTGGATGTTACTGTTGCTTTTAGCCCCAGGAGGACATCTCCTCCAGCTGGCTTATCGACACACGACTGTGTCCTGTTTGCCAAGGGAGTTATCCCTCTCACCTCGACCAGCAGCACGAACGTATCCGGATTTCAGGGTTATTTCCCTTCGTCGGCGTTCGACAGCTGATGACCTTGGTGAGAGAGACAAAAACCTGGCAAACCTTATATGTTCTTTTCCAGTGAAATTCTTCACTGATATTGAAAAGGTGAAAACAAGCAATGTTAATTCTCTAAATGAAGTATTAACAGTAACTGCACGATAAAGTGTAGTATATTGCCACTTAAGTGTGGCTGACCCCTAGGGGTGGATGTTACTGTTGCTTTTAGCCCCAGGAGGACATCTCCTCCAGCTGGCTTATCGACACACGACTGTGTCCTGTTTGCCAAGGGAGTTATCCCTCTCACCTCGACCAGCAGCACGAACGTATCCGGATTTCAGGGTTATTTCCCTTCGTCGGCGTTCGACAGCTGATGACCTTGGTGAGAGAGACAAAAACCTGGCAAACCTTATATCTTCTTTTCCAGTGAAATTCTTCACTGATATTGAAAAGGTGAAAACAAGCAATGTTAATTCTCTAAATGAAGTATTAACAGTAACTGCACGATAAAGTGTAGTATATTGCCACTTAAGTGTGGCTGACCCCTAGGGGTGGATGTTACTGTTGCTTTTAGCCCCAGGAGGACATCTCCTCCAGCTGGCTTATCGACACACGACTGTGTCCTGTTTGCCAAGGGAGTTATCCCTCTCACCTCGACCAGCAGCACGAACGTATCCGGATTTCAGGGTTATTTCCCTTCGTCGGCGTTCGACAGCTGATGACCTTGGTGAGAGAGACAAAAACCTGGCAAACCTTATATGTTCTTTTCCAGTGAAATTCTTCACTGATATTGAAAAGGTGAAAACAAGCAATGTTAATTCTCTAAATGAAGTATTAACAGTAACTGCACGATAAAGTGTAGTATATTGCCACTTAAGTGTGGCTGACCCCTAGGGGTGGATGTTACTGTTGCTTTTAGCCCCAGGAGGACATCTCCTCCAGCTGGCTTATCGACACACGACTGTGTCCTGTTTGCCAAGGGAGTTATCCCTCTCACCTCGACCAGCAGCACGAACGTATCCGGATTTCAGGGTTATTTCCCTTCGTCGGCGTTCGACAGCTGATGACCTTGGTGAGAGAGACAAAAACCTGGCAAACCTTATATGTTCTTTTCCAGTGAAATTCTTCACTGATATTGAAAAGGTGAAAACAAGCAATGTTAATTCTCTAAATGAAGTATTAACAGTAACTGCACGATAAAGTGTAGTATATTGCCACTTAAGTGTGGCTGACCCCTAGGGGTGGATGTTACTGTTGCTTTTAGCCCCAGGAGGACATCTCCTCCAGCTGGCTTATCGACACACGACTGTGTCCTGTTTGCCAAGGGAGTTATCCCTCTCACCTCGACCAGCAGCACGAACGTATCCGGATTTCAGGGTTATTTCCCTTCGTCGGCGTTCGACAGCTGATGACCTTGGTGAGAGAGACAAAAACCTGGCAAACCTTATATCTTCTTTTCCAGTGAAATTCTTCACTGATATTGAAAAGGTGAAAACAAGCAATGTTAATTCTCTAAATGAAGTATTAACAGTAACTGCACGATAAAGTGTAGTATATTGCCACTTAAGTGTGGCTGACCCCTAGGGGTGGATGTTCTTTGAGAGATAAGCCAGCTGGTATAAATGCTCACGTGTTAATGACTCTTTCTATCTGCTCTAATATCTCACATACACATACATGTATCACTCACATACATACTTTTCTTTGTACGATGGCCTGTCTTTGATTATGTTCTTATATGTCGCATTCACACTCTCACATACACATACATCTTTAACGCCATAATAAATACCTCTGTTATTCATCTTATACGGTTGCCTTCTATCGTCTCTTCATTACTGGTATTTACGAATTCACATGTGTTATCGTAGTATAACATATTTGTATATCATCTTTGATATATATTATTTTGTGTGTTCGGCCGTGCGATGCGTTTAAATAAAAGGAGTCCTGTTTTTCCATTCGTCACCATTGCTCCTTTTTGAGTTCGCACGGTCGTTCTTACATATATATATATATATATATATATTAGAAAAAATAAGGTACTCAGAGATCTCTGAGTACCTTATTTTTCATAATATATAATACCCGTACATCACCTCCAAACCTTCTAATATATATATATATATATATATATATATATATATAAATATGGTTATGTGATCCACCCTGGAGAAAGAACAAATGTTTTCAGCATTTTCTGACCTTAAAGTACTAACTCAACCACCAAACATGTCATTTTCTTTATGATTATAGACAAGGCATGGCTGTGTAGTTAAGGAGTTTGGTTTGCAACCACATGGTTTTGGGTTCAATGTCACTGAGTGGGACCTTATGTGAGTGCCTTCTATTATAGCCCTGGGCCAACCAATGCCTTATGAATGAATTTGGTAGATGGAAACTGTATGGAAGCCCATTTTATATATATATATATAAATTTAGGTCATAATATATGGATTCAAGTAATCAAATAGTACTCATGAAAAAAGCTCCTTAATGTATCATTCAATTTAGTATTTAACAATGACTTTCTTTCACCTGGGGATGTAGCTTCAATTCTGTATTATTTTGAAGGAGTTTTTGCATTTAAATATAATAACATAAATTATTTACATGATTTTAAGTTATGAAACAATTTGTCGTGAATACATACTATTAAAATAAGAGCTACTAATAGTTTCTTGGCCATTGGGACACATGGTTAGGCAGGTTTTAGAACATGCTACGTGTTTTGAAACAATCTTTGGGCTCATATATATATATATATATATATATGTGTGTGCATGTGCACGCGCATGTGTGTGTGTGTGTGTGTTAATGTTTGTTCTTTCGCTGTTGCTTGTCAGCAAATATTGGTTTGTTTATGACCCTATTGGTTAGCAGTTCAGCAAAATACACTGATAAAATGAGTACCAGACTTAAAAAAACAAAATAGTATAAAATTTGATTTGTTCAACAAAACCCTTCAAGGTTGTGCCCCAGGATGGTCACAATCCAATGACTAAAATAAGTAAAAGGTAAAAGATATTCTTTCAACAAATGTCAACAGAATACATGCATAAGTCAATACTTTCCTATTTCAAATAGATTAGTAAGTGTCAGTCAAATACTGGGGTTGTTAACTTGAATACATCACCCTCCCCATCAGAACATGTGGCTTTGTACCAATGTAAGAAATAATTATTTTAAAGTGCTAACCCAACAAAAGCCCCTGCTCAATACTCACATGCATTGAGTTGGGGATTTGTACCTATGTACACTGGTTGCAAGGAGATGAATAGCTTATGTTTTTCTCAAGGTGTTAGCAATTCAAGTGAAGTGATGTGGTTACAACTGGGATTGAATTCAGATTGTTAAACCCACTAGCCAGAAACTTATCTTTATTACATAGCATCAACTTTCTAACTTCCAACACATGGAAAAATCAGTGAGGGGACCTCTACATAATCACTCTATCTTCTACAAACAGTAACCAAATCATTCTCAAAGTGCTTCCTGAAGATCCTAACAAGAGGAGGATATACTGGATTATGTGTTTCTAGATACACTGGATATGAATAGGATTGTCAATGCTGGACTACATTTGATCATAGGTTTGCTGACCTAAAACTAAGCAACAACAACACCAACGCGTCTATGATAAATAGAGAAAGATAACACTGGAAAGATAATTAAATGTATTAAAGGTTTATAATGATGTTCATGGCGAATAAGATGTATTTCAATCCAGATGTCCAATATTAGCAGTAACTATGATTTCATGATTCCTGAAATATTATCTTGTGTTATGTCTTTGGATTGACCACATTGGATTATCTTACAACAGTGAAGTAGGAATATTCAATGAAAGCTAAAAACATTTCCATCTGCAGAATATGAATATTCAGGGCTACTACTACAATTCCTCTATACAAGAACTAAAAACATCTTCAGAGCCATTGAGACATAAATATGCAAGTAATTACATGCATGATACTAACTAAGGATACTTAATAGTGATGGAAGCAGTATTACTACTAAAATGTAATAATAAGATCATATGATATCCTATGAACATCATTAATGATAGTTCCCATCATGGATTGTAGCTGTAGTGATGCAGCTACAAGAAAGATTTTATTATCAAAACCAAGATCTGTGCATCGTATTTGTTGAACTTAAGGACTTTGATTTGAGAATAACAAATTAGGCATTCCAGATTTGATGACTGACTGATTAATGTTATACCTTTTTGTAAAGAGATAATTTTTGCTTTGTGTGACTGGTTAAGTTTTGATATAAGAAATGGTACAGAACAAGTTGTGTAATGAAGAACAGATCACTAGACCTTTCTAGCATTTTGTTTTGTTGTAGTGCTTTCAAGTATTTGCATTGGAGCCATAAATGGAATGTTATTTGAATAATAGTCTATATATGACGGACAGTCATACAATGACTGCTGATGAACTTAGGACACTGTTGTTAGAACAGGATATGTGGTGTGGCCATCAATGTACCCAATATAAGTGCAACTCATAGTCAATGTATGATGATGGTGATAATGATAACGAGCTGATAACAAAGCTTAGATAGCACACTTTATGGAGGACATCAAATACTTGATTAACCAAAAAAACCTAAAATATTTCAATTTACTCCCTAATATTTAAAATTAAAAAATTGAAGTCATTAAATAAAAAATACCTTCAGTTTAGGGATATTTTAAAATCTCTATTATAGCAAGTGATACCTATATATATATATATATATATATATATATAATTAATAAAACAAAAATGGAGAAAAAACGCAAGGATGTGGTACATGCAAAGTATTAATAATATGATATATATATATTAGTATATTAATAATATAATATTATTATTAACATGCAAGGGTTCCAGTTGATCCGATCAATGGAACAGCCTGCTAGTGAAATTAACGTGCAAGTGGCTGAGCACTCCACAGACACGTGTACCCTTAACGTAGTTCTCGGGGATATTCAGCGTGACACAGTGTGACAAGGCTGACCCTTTGAATTACAGGCACAACAAAAACAGGAAGTAAGAGTGAGAGAAAGTTGTGGTGAAAGAGTACAGCAGGGTTCGCCACCATCCCCTGCCGGAGCCTCGTGGAGCTTTAGGTGTTTTCACTCAATAAACACTCACAACGCCCGGTCTGGGAATCGAAACCGCGATCCTATGACCGCGAGTCCGCTGCCCTAACCACTGGGCCATTGCGCCTCCACATACATACATACATACATACATATACAACAAGATATAATTTTTGCCTTTTTTTATGGAGACCAAAGGGTTTATAAGACTGCAAAAAGAAGTTCTCAAATGTAATTGAGACAGAGATAAAAAAAACATTGATTAGAGAACAAACATCAAATTTGAGTCATCAACTTTATATAACACCACGCTTCCATACATTTGATCATATATAAATATTACCATGGCCTTTAACATATAAAGAATACATATATATTTAACATAAAGAATACATATATAAAAAACACAGAAGGTAAAAAATATATATGCAAATAAAAATATAAATATATAGAATGACTTATCAAGAAGATATAAACAATCAACTAAAATTTCTAAAGTATGTCATGCAACTAAAAATCGAAATAAAATGAAATATCAATTGGCTAAAAATATTTTCTTACTCCCCTCAAATAAAAATATGTCAAAAAAGTTCATTTCATAAAAACCAAGATAGGTTGGAGTTCAGAAGCATAAGAGAGTTCCACAAGATCAAGTCAAACACATCTATAGCCATTTCAGAAGTTCACTGTCACAGTTTGATTATGAGTTAAAGTGCATCTTAGCAATGACTCCCTCATCAGGATGAGCAGGAATCTCAACAAATTATATATAAAATTGTGTGTGAATGTGTACATGTATATATGTGTATTTGTGTGTATATGTGTGCATGTGTGTGTAAGAGAGTGTTGTAATGTTCCAGCCTGCACCAGGAAATCCATGTGTGAAACCAGCTATCTTGGTTGAAGGAACAATTTTGAAGGTAGTAGACAAGTTTGTCTACCTGGGCAGCACACTCAGCCGTTCTTGCTCCCTGGATGAGGAAATATCTTTCAGGTTGCAGAGAGCAACTAATTCCTTCCAGTCTCTTCAGTCTTGTGCCTGGTCCCAGTGTGGCATTGCAAAGCAATCAAAAGTTGCTGTGTACCGTGCATGTGTACTGACATCGCTCCTCTACTCACGTGAGACATGGACCCTGTACAAACGTCAGGTAAGGGTCCTTGAATGCTTTCATCAGAGATGTCTCAGACACATTCCCAATGATGGCTGAACCTCAAAAATTCCAGACACACAGGTCCTGAGGACAGCTGATATCTTGAGTATTGAGGCAATGGTGCACAAGCACCGGTTACGTTGGACTGGATACCTTATTAGAATGAAGGATAGCAGGATTCCTAAGCAGATGCTATATGGAGAACTTATGAATGGAAGGAGACTCCGGCAGAAACCAAAGCTGCGATTTAAGGACTGTGTCAAGTCCTCATTAAAGGCCTGTGATATGCAGGACACTGACTGGGAGAACAATGCCTGTCATCGCCACAGATGAAGGGAGCAGTTAAAGAGGGGATCGGAGAGAGCACGTATCCAGCATGAAGAACTTAAGCGAGCTGTGTGAAAGCGCACAGCTCATATAGTGAATGGGGAAAGCTTGGTCTGCAATGTTTGCAGTCGTGTATGCTTGTCAAAAGCAGGGCTCATTAGCCACCAACAGAATCGCAAATGCAAAATATAAGTTAGTCCTAGAGCACACAATGTTCCCGAAGGTCGGCAATGGTCTTCCTCGGTCACGAGTGGACGGCCATCATCATCATCATGTACTATGTGTATACCTCTCGCTGTGTGTATATGTATGTGCACCATCTAACTTTATGTTCATGCATGCACACTATAACTGAATATATCATTGTCTATTTTCATAAATATACATACATGATCCAATAAAATGAATGCATATGTGGGTACATATTTTCTTGTGTATATAAATATGTGTGTATAATATATAACATAAATCTATATAACTAAAATTTTTTTTGTGTGTAATTGTTTATACATTTTAGTTATGTTTAATTAAACACAAATCTTTGTAAATTACATCCTCACTTACTAACTGCAATTTACTTTATAGTATTTCTAAAAAATATTGTTTGGTTATGAAAACAAAACAATTATAATCTTTGTGTATGTCTCTTTGGCATGTTTATATATATGTACATGCCTCTAACCCTTTAGCACTCAGATTTTTTTTTTCTCAAATGTGATGCTTATTTATTCACATTATTTTGAATTGATCATGCATTATCTTACAGCTTAGAGATTTCAATGATATGATTGTATATTTTTAGAATGACATTATAGGATAAGTATGAGAAGCAGGATCTAGCCAGTTTGAACGTAAAACCTGTAGAATATATGGGCCAAATGTGGCCGATTTAAATGCAGTTTATGTAAAATAAAAAGTATGTGTATATGTATTTAGATGTGTGTGTATGTTTATGAGTGTCCACATATATAGATGTATAAATGCTATTATGGTTTTATTATTTTTTGTTAAAAATCTGTAACTAGATACACTTATATATCTACTTCTTTTCTTGCTTTTTTTCTTTTTCTTTCTTTTCTCCAATAAAATTGTGTTTTATTGTTTTATTTGTGCCAGTGGCACATAAAAAGCTACAACTGATTGTGGCCGTTGCCAGCCTCCTCTGGCCCCTGTGTCGGTGACATGTAAAAAGCACCCACTACACTCACGGAGTGGTTGGCATTTGGAAGGGCATCCAGCTGTAGAAACACTGCCAGCCTGCTAGCTTCCCAGACCCCGGTCGAACCGTCCAGCTCATGCTAGCATGGAAAATGGACGTGAAACGATGATGATAATGATATATATATTTTATATATACAGCTTTGTAATTTTTTGTCTTTATAGTTGTCATAAAACTATGTTAACTATATATCAGTGTGTGATGACGTATGTAAATATGTATGTGAATAATCCTATGTATGCGCGTATGTTTAGATATATATTTGTGTGTGTAAATAAACGTATATGTTTATCTATATGTAAATGTACACAAATGTGTGTGTGTGTACTTCTGTGTGCATGTGTATATGTGTGCTTGTGTGTGTAAAATTTCATAATTCCTATTAGCAAATAGTAAAATTAGTAAAATTTCATAATTCCTATTAGCAAATAAAACATGTTTAATGATGAATAAATAATACCCTCAAAATTTTCCACTTTGTTTTTATTTTTGTTTGTATAATAACTCTGCATAAAATATTTGCAGAATTTTCGACTCTAATAATTGCCTTACATCAATGCAACGATGACAACATAAACATATTGGATTGTAACACTAAAATAAGCAGATATGCTTCAAGAGGACACAGGTTGGATGTGACCATACCTACATAGTGTGTGTGTGTGTGTAAGAAAGAGAGAGGACAAAGGAATAGATGGTTATCTTATGAACTTCATTAGCTTACAGCTGTTTCTGCAATGACATGCAGTGCACTCATAGTTGAGTGCCTGAATAACACTTTATAGCTTCATTGGAACCTCACATATGAAGTGCACTGGTTATTGGTCTCTCTCTTTCCCTGTTTCTTCCTCTCTCCCTCTATCACTCTTTCTCTCCCCCGGCCAGATAGCTATGTACCTCCTCTATAGCAAGACACCCATTTCTACCTCTCTGTCACATTAATCTTTCATCATCTGATACAAGCTCACCTCCTCCAATGACTTCCACCCCTCTCAAAATTCTTTATCTTGCAAGTTACTTGGTGACCCTGCCTGTGCTGGTGCCATGTAAAAAGCATCCAGTCTACACTGTGGAATAGTTGGCATTTGGAGGGGAATCCAGTTCTAAAAACTATGTCAAAACTGACCTCACCTATGCTGGTGCCATGTAAAAAGCACTCAGTCCACTCTACTGGGTGGTTGGCACTAGGAAGGGCAACCAGCTGTAAAAGGCATGCCAAAACAGACACAGTAGCTTGGTGTAGTTTTCTACCTGGCCAGCACCTGTCAAACTCTCCAACCCATGTTAGCATGAAAGATGGACATTAAATGATGATAATATATATATATATACTTTTCTAACGGCTGACAAGGGAGACAGGCTCCCTCCCTAAGACAAGCGAGATGGAGTAATATCGGTGCTGATTTCAGGTTTAATCAATCTTCATTAGTAACCTATTACTTGTCATCATGGGTTAAAGAATCACAGTCACCTTGTCAACCATCTTGCTTGTCATAGGGAGGGAGTATCTCCTTTGTCAGCCATTAGAAAAGTATTCTCATGTGGCTAAGAGTTGTTTTGACTCTTATTTCTAGCAACACTGATGCTTACTAGCACCCACTATCACTGTTTTTTTGTCTTTATTGCCATACACATTTGCTAGCTTTCTTACAAAGGCATCTAATACTTTTAGCTTTGACTTTTTTGGGGGCAACCAGATCGAACCATCTCAAGTGTAACTGCCCGAAATGGTCATGACTTCTGGGACTTGACTGATGAAAGAAAGCCAAAAATGTCCCATCTTTTTTTGCCTGTCCTTCTAATTCTTGTTTCTCTTGTCTGCCTTTGGTCCAAACGTTTTAATGCTCTCTATTGCATTTTTGTTCCATTTTTATATTTACACACACACACACACACACACACACACACATATATATATATATATAGCAGCGCACGTACACCCTTCTGCTCAACTTGTAGTAGGTATGAACCTAAATTTTGTATGACTCTTACTCTATCTTTTATTCCCCCTCTCATTTTTCTTCCTTTTTTTCACTCCCCTTCTCTCACATTCCTTGGCCCTCTCTTTCTCTGACTCCCACTATTTCCCACTCTTTTATCTCCCATGTACCTTTCTCTTTGTCTCTGATTCTTTTTTTCTAATCTTTCAGTCCCGCTGTCCCCTAACCATCTCTCCTCCTTCCATGTGACTGGTGTCCGGCCAGCCATGATCTTCCTTTCTTGGCCTGAATGCTTGCTCAAATGTAATGCATTTTATTCACATTGTTTTGAATTAATCAAGCATTTGTAGCCTCAGAATTTCAATCATGTGAGTGTTCGATTTTAGAATAACATTGTAGGGTAGGTGTGAGACTTTGGATCTGGCTGGTTTGAATGTAAATCAAACAGAATGTTCTGGCTAGATATTGCCCCTTTACATGCTAAAGGGTTAATGAAAAGAAATTCAACAGATCAAATATCTGAAAGCTCTTCATTGAAGCCAAGAGAAGATTCATCATAATTGCAGAAAATTACAATAGATGGTAAGATTATTACTGTTTGATTATTAGACTTAAAGTGTGATTTGAGGGAGATTTAGTTGCTATTTCTAGCAGGTTGTGCTAGAGGCTCTTTTGTTAGTTCTTGTGAGGCTGTTATCTTATCAGTACTGAGTAAAGTTAAAATGTCAGCAAAATGAATCCTTGACCTGGTCTTGATTTGTTAATGTCTCAGAGAAAAAAAATTCATACACCTCACCTATAAAATTGAATTTATTGTGCTAATGTAAAAGTATAATCAATATTTAGCAAGAAGTAGTGATGTTCATATTTTTCAAAAGGTTATTTGCAGTGCAAGGTTTTATTTAGAGAGCATCTAGTGGGTATCTGTGTCAAATGCAAAGGTGATAAAAAAAATTCAGTTTTTCACTTGCAGCAAACCATATTGAATGGAATGAATTGAACAAAAATTGTATTTCTCTTTAACCATTTAATCAATATCTATAAAACACAAGGTGTTTGTGTGTGTGTGTACATGATGTGGGTTATGCATGTCCACAAATTAGCACGCATGTCGCTCCAATTTTAGGAGGACATTGTTCATGACCCTATCTGTGTTTTTGTCAACTTTTTCTCAGAGGCACCCGCGTATAGCTGTAAAAATCGATAAACTTTTACCAATTTTGAAGTTTGTTGACATGGCGAAGTCAAATCTGTGCGTACGCGCGTGAAGGAGAGAGAGAGCAAGAGAGAGAGAAAGAAAGAAGGAGAGGGAGAAAGAAAGAAAGAGAGAGAAAGAAAGAAAGAGAGAGAGAAAGAAAGAAATAGTATGTTTGTGACAAGGGGAGAAACAGAGTGTTTGCCAAGCGTCTAAAAAAAAAAAATGAAAAAGTGGAAGAGTGAGACAAAGCGTATTACGAAAGAAAATGTAGCTAAGGCAGACAGAGTAAAATGCCTTCTTTTTCTTAAACATGAGATATAGTTTCAAATATAAGATGTTTTTGAAAGACACTATATTCTATAATAAGATTATATATACTTTCTCACACAACAATTCAAATATATTTATTTTAAATCATTTATTTATTTTAAATCGTTCATCTTTCTCCCCCCCCCCCTCTCACTCTCACACATACGCACATATACTACTTTGGGAGCGAAAGAGTTTTGTTTATATTTCACAACTATGAAACAAAAACGTATGTAACAATTTGTCAGTCACCTCCCCCCAACCCGTTTTTCGGACCACAAAAAGGGTTTGGTAATTTTTCAGATTAACACCCGCACGATTTCCACTAGGGTGTTACGGTTAGGATTAGGGTTAGGGTTAGGGTTACGGTTTTAGGGTCAGAGTTAGGGTTAGGGTTTAGGGTTAGAGTTAACATAGAAGGGACAGGCTCCTTATTTTTTGGTTAAGGTTGTTGGTAAGCTTTCCTAAGTTACTCCAATCCAGATCCCCAATGCAAACCTTCAGATCAACCTTCTCCTATGCAGATCTCTAATGCAACATTTAAAAAATGAGTCAATAAGTGAAAATAACCTGTCGATGTTACTTATTTTGGTTTGAAATAAAGGACTTAATCATTTAATAATCCTAACTTAATCCCGAGCAGCGCCGGGTTATACTGCTAGTAAATAATAAAATATACATTCAAATCTCTCTCACTCTGTCAGACAGACAGATAGCAGAGAGGTATAGATGTGGCTGTGTGGAATCTTGGGCAAGTGCCTCTTACTACAGCCCAAGGTTAACCAAAAGCTTGAAAACGGATTTGGTAAATGGAAACTGAAAGAAGCCCAATGTATATAGATTGATAGAAATAGAGATGCATGTGAGTGTTTGTGTATGTGTGTGCATGTATATACTTGTGTTTCCTTATTTTGACATTTCATGTTAAATAAGCACTATCATTCATTTCCTATAAACAGTGAAAGCATGTCTGGTCATGGAGAAATATTATCTTGCTTAGAATCAGGGTTGAGGGTAGAAAACCTACCGCAATAACTCCTGTCCAACCTGTGCAAACATGGAAAAGTGGATGTTATGATGATGATGATGATTATTATGTGTGTGTGTGTGTGTATGAGAGAGAGAGAGAGAGAGGTTTTTTCTCAGTAATCATATAAATGGCCTAATAGAATTTCCATGAAAAACATAGTGAAAGCATTGTAGCTTAACTTACAGGAAAAACCCATCAGTGTCCTTGGAAATTCAGATATAGTGAAAGTTCCACACCAGCTAAGCTAATTGCCTTTGATGCATGCATGTTCAGAATGGAGAGAGAGAGAGAGAGAGTGAGAGAGAAAGAGAGAGAGAGAAAGAGAGAGAGAGAGAGAGAGAGAGAGAGAGAGAGAGAGAGAGAGAGAGGTAATTTAGTAAATAGCTTCAACAGTGAATTGAAACATGGTTGTAGATTCACTGACTTCTTTTTGTTTGGATGTACAGTTAGAAACTAAGAATATTTAAATTTATTTCAGTTCTGATATACAGTGTGCAATGCATTAATAGTTATTGTTTAATGATGAGCCTGCAAAAGCACAACTATGCAAATTAGGTTATCCACCGCAGTGTTAGTTTCATTCATGACTACGCCATGCAGCAGCTGATCTAAGCTATTGATTAAGGGAAGATGGGTATATCTTCTCTTCAGAGCAGTCAACAGACCAAGTGACAGTCATTCAGGAGACTGACTCACTCTTTTATCCAAAGCAACATTAGTATACAAATATATATATTCTTAAGTCCACCATTTCGTCAATTGCAGAGGCTTTCAAGCTTCACCACTAATTCAGTTCTCAACTAAATTGCAAACTGTTAATAGTTTTAAAGAGGACACCTCCTCAGCTACACTTTGGCTAAATAGTTTGAGATTTGGTTCAATAGAAAAAAAGTTACATCAAAATATGTCAGATCTCAAGTGGGCAGTAAGGCAGATTTTCAACTAACATAAATTATTTAATTTCAAATTAAAAGTATACTTTTCTTAGGCTTAAATGATAGAAAAATGCATGAGGAATTCAGAATTGTTAGTCGCATTGAACAAAAGTTAGTAGAAAAACAGTTATGAGGTAAAATGTTTTTGACAAAATTTTGTATTTTAGAAGTTATTTCGTCAGAAATTACAGAGTAACAATGGACAAATTCATGTTTGATAAGTGCCAATACACGAAACTCTCAGCTTTTGACTTACTCTCTAAATTCTGCCTATGATATATATACATATTACATATATGTGTAAATAAATCTCATCACGCAATCGAACCAATGAAAGAGCCTCTACTTGGTCACTCGACAAGCGAAAAATAGCAGCCAAAGTATCCCCTACATTTTTTTGCGTGGAATCAAGTACCCTGATCTTCTAATATGCTGCAAATCCCTTATTTTGGTTCGGAAAAAATGAAGTGGGGGGGGGGGGGGTCCGCTCCAAATCCCGGAATCACTGGATTTTTTTTTTTTTGCAGAATGAATTCCTGTGACCTCCTAATATTGCAAAATTAGGTTACTTAAGGTGAGCCTGGTAACTAATTATTTTGGGGCCTTATTATTTGTAACTTTTAGTGAGCCATGGTGCAACCAACAACATGGTAAAAATCCCTGCAATTTGGTGTGGATGGGTAATATCAAATAATTCAATCACAACATATATTTAAATTAAACATGAACAAAACTGAAATATTATCATCACTTACATGGAAAAATTGAAATATTATCTTTCAGTATTTTATAAGGTAAAATTTTGAATTATTAATTGACACATTATTAATTATCTTATAGCAGCAATGCCTGTTAGAACTATTGTATTACATGGAAAAATGCAAGCATGAAAAGTAATATTCTTAAGATTATAAACCTGGAAAAGTACAGGACAAGTTATTACACCTGGAAAAGTACAGGACAAGCTATTACTTCTAGTAAAGTAAAGAATAAGAAACTTTTTACTTAAAATATTGTGGCTAAAATTAAAATTTGAATATTAAAACTTATTTTATTATAGTTTACAAATAACACTATACTTGAAGTAGTTGTATGCTGTCAACTTAATGTGAGAGTCCCCTGAAGGGAATAATACTACTGTTGGTTAGACCTAGGAAGCTTCTTGTCAGCCTTGACACATTTCCTGTGTCCTTATGTTAAAAGCGGGAGACAAGTATTATTCCTTTTAACCCTTTAGCATTTAAACCGGCCATATCCGGCTAAAAGTATTCTGCTTGTTTTATGTTCAAACTGGCCAAATCTGGTCTCTCACACCAACCCTACAATATCATTTTAAAAATTAACAGCTACCTCATCAAAATCTCATAGCTACAAGATAATGCATGATTAGTTCAAAACAATGTGGATGAAAAAGCATTAATTTTGGCAGAATAATGCAAACACTAAAGGGTTAAGAGACTTTCACATTAAGTTGACAGCATACAACTACTTCATCGTATCACTACTGCATAAATCTCTGAGAGATTTAGAAATGTATTATTTCTAAACACTATACTTATTTAAGTAGAATTTGGCTAATTTACTACCTTAAATACAGAAAAAAGTGGTTAATTAGACAAACTTACAAATTAGCTGAACAGTCTTGTACAATAAATTTAAAAGATGAGAACTGTAAAGAGTGATAGATTAGAAAAATTGGCATTCTTTGCTGCAATATTTTAAGTAAAAAGTTTCTTATTCTTTACTTTACTAGAAGTAATAGCTTGTCCTGTACTTTTCCAGGTGTAATAACTTGTCCTGTACTTTTCCAGGTTTATAATCTTAAGAATATTACTTTTCATGCTCACATTTTTCCATGTAATTTACATTATTATTTAATCCACAGTAAAGCTTTATAATATTTCAATTTATTCCAGCTCTTTTGGCTTACATTATGTTGTGCATAAATCACACACACACACACACAAGCATTCCAGGCAACAGGAAGAGCATCTGGGCACAGAAAATTTGTGTCTATGAATTCCATCTGATCTATGAAAGGATCGAAAAATAGTCATTAAAATGATTATCAATATCTATAAAACACAAGATGTTTGTGTGTGTGTGTGTACGTGATGTGGGTTATGCACGTCCACAAATTAGAACGCATGTCGCTCCAATTTTAGGAGGACATTGTTCATGACCCTAGCTGTGTTTTTGTCAACTTTTTCTCACAGAGGCACCCGCGTATAGCTGTAAAAATCGATAAACTTTTACCAATTTTGAAGTTTGTTGACATGGCGAAGTCAAATCTGTGCGTACGCGCGTGAAGAAGAGAGAGCAAGAGAGAGAGAGAAAGAAAGAGAGGGAGAAAGAAAGAAAGAGAGAGAAAGAAAGAGAGAGAGAGAGAGAAAGAAAGAAATAGTGTGTTTGTGACAAGGGGAGAAACAGAGTGTTTGCCAAGCGTCTAAAAAAAAAAAAATGAAAAAGTGGAAGAGGGAGACAAAGCGGCTAAGGAAAAAAAATTTCTCTCACCAAGACAGCGTCTAACAAAAAAAAAAAAAAGGAACGAACAAGTGGAAGAGGGAGACAAAGCGTATTACGAAAGAAAATGTAGCTAAGGTAGACAGAGTAAAATGCCTTTTTTTTCTTAAACATGAGATATAGTTTCAAATATAAGATGTTTTTGAAAGACACTATATTCTATAATAAGATTATATATACTTTCTCACACAACAATTCAAATATATTTATTTTAAATCATTTATTTATTTTAAATCGTTCATCTTTCTCCCCCCCCCCTCTCACTCTCACACATACGCACATATACTACTTTGGGAGCGAAAGAGTTTTGTTTATATTTCACAACTATGAAACAAAAACGTATGTAACAATTTGTCAGTCACCCCCCCCCAACCCGTTTTTCGGACCACAAAAAGGGTTTGGTAATTTTTCAGATTAACACCCGCACGATTTCCACTAGGGTGTTACGGTTAGGATTAGGATTAGGGTTAGGGTTACGGTTTTAGGGTCAGAGTTAGGGTTAGGGTTTAGGGTTAGGGTTAGAGTTAACATAGAAGGGACAGGCTCCTTATCTTTTGGTTAAGGTTGTTGGTAAGCTTTCCTAAGTTACTCCAATCCAGATCCCCAATGCAAACCTTCAGATCAACCTTCTCCTATGCAGATCTCTAATGCAACATTTAAAAAATGAGTCAATAAGTGAAAATAACCAATAAACTGATTCCTTATGGGATTTCCCAATCAAATTGCCAGCAAACCATTTTCAGTCAAACCAATTTCAACGGATTTCGCTCAAATCTGATGTCGATGTTACTTATTTTGGTTTGAAATAAAGGACTTAATCATTTAATAATCCTAGCTTAATCCCGAGCAGCGCCGGGTTATACTGCTAGTGATATATAAAACACACACACACATAGTAGAAATAGAAAAATCTTTGGTACAACAATGTCATATATATATATCTTTTAACTTTTACTTGTTTCAGTCATTAGACTGTGGCCATGCTAAGACACTGCCATGAGGAATTTTAGTCGAACTGATCGACCCCAGTATTTATTTTAATTTTAAGCCTGATACTTGTTCTGTCAGTCTCTTTTGCCTAAACACACCAACACTGGTTGTCAAGGGGTGGGGGGCAGGGGACAAATACATGCACACACACACACATATATATGTATAACAGGCTTCTTCCAGTTTCTGTCTATGAAATCCACTCCTAAGGCTTTGGTCAGTCCGAGGCTATAGTAGAAGATACTTGCTCAAGGTGCCATGCAGAGGGACTGAATATACACACACATAAATACACACACATACATAAACTTACCAATGCATTAATTGTGTTTTGTTCCAATGTCAAACTGTATTAGAGACATAATATCTATATTGTACATGCAGGGAGTTGTAGCACTCACCCTGTTGATTTTATAAACAATATTTTCAAGGATCTCAAAAAAAAAAAAAAAAAATGCATCAGTTTGGCTAGTTCCAATCCTGTATTAGGATTTCATTACTGACCAGGTACTCTCTTTAATCCTTTAGCATTTAATCCAGCCATATCCGGCCCAAATATTCTACTTGTCTACCTGTTTTATGTTAAAACTGACCAGATCCAATCTCTTACGCCTACCCAATCTCTCACACCTACCCTCATTCTAATAGTATACAAGCCCACCATTTAAATCTTGAAGCAAAAAAAAAAAAAAAAATGCATGATTAATTCAAAATGGAATGAATAAAAAAGCAATACATTTGACAGAATAATCTGAATGCTAAAGAGTTAATTCTTCACAGAGGCACTGCTTATAAACCAAGTATTACTAATGGCTTAAATTGAATTACTAACAGGTGTAAGCACAACTGCATGGTAAGAGGCTTGCTTCCCAGCCATATGGTTCTGGGTTCAGTCCCACTACCTGGCACCTTGGGCATATGTCTTCTACTATAGCCTTGGGCTGAGCAAAACCTGCTGAGTAGTTTGATAGATGGAAACGGAAAGAAGCCCGTTGTATATATATGTATATATTGATGTGTGTGTGCCTTTGTGTCTGTGTTTGTCCACCCCACCATCACAGATTAACAACAGGTGTTGGTGTATTTACATTCTCGTAACTTCGCAGTTCATCTAAAGTAACTCATAGAATAAGTACTAGGCTTAATAAATATGCCCTGGGGTTGATAGAAATATCACAGAATATATTCATAGATTTTTAGCCAACACTGAACAGACCAGTAATGGTGAATTTTTTTATTCTGGCATATGGATAAGCTTTTTAAAAATCCTGTTATTAAAGTGCCACTTAATGTTTGTACGTGACATGTACTTTAGTATCCTTATTATAGACGTCATCAAACAGAAATGATGTACTTTAAACAAATGCTTCTTTTCATAAACTCACTATCACTTAGTGACTTTCCCTTATCAACAATACTTAATGAAATACTAATACAGCTAGTAAATGGGATGTTCCTGCAGCTAATAATTTTTACTAATATTTTTAATAATAATTCTTCCAAGAATTTTAAGTTCTCTGAAGTAGAAGGGTTATTTTCTTTTTCACTTTAACTGTTAAAATATATATTCACACAAACATACACACACACATGTATATGTATGTATATATATATATATATATATATATATATATATATATATATATATATATGTACATATATATATATGTACATATATACATACATATATATATATATGTACATATATACATACATATATATATGTACATACACACATACATATAAATACACACACACACACACATATATATATATACAAACACATATAAATATATATATGCATATACATATCATCATCATCATCATCATCGTTTAACGTCCGCTTTCCATGCTAGCATGGGTTGGACGATTTGACTGAGGACTGGTGAAACCGGATGGCAACACCAGGCTCCAGTCTGATTTGGCAGAGTTTCTACAGCTGGATGCCCTTCCTAACGCCAACCACTCAGAGAGTGTAGTGGGTGCTTTTACGTGTCACCCGCACGAAAACGGCCACGCTCGAAATGGTGTCTTTTATGTGCCACCCGCACAAGCCAGTCCAGGGGCACTGGCAACGATCTCGCTCGAAAATCCTACAGGAGCCAGTCAGGCGGTACTGGCAACGGCCACGCTCAAAATGGTGCATCTCATGTGCCACCCGCACAAGAACCAGTCCAGGGGCACTGGCAACGATCTTACTTGGCTTGCCGGGTCTTCTCACGCACAGCCCATTTCCAAAGGTCTCGGTCCGTAGTCATCGCCTCGGTGAGGCCCAATGTACGAAGGTCTTGCCTCACCACCTCAGCCCAGGTCTTCCTGGGCCTACCTCTTCCACGGGTTCCCTCAACTGTTAGGGTGTGGCACTTTTTCACGCAGCTATCCTCCTCCATTCTCACCACATGTCCATACCAGCGCAATCGTCTCTCTTGCACGCCACAACTGATGCTTCTAATGTTCAGCTTTTCTCTCAAGATACTTACACTCTGACGGGTATTCACATTGACATTACACATCCAACGGAGCATACTGGCTTCATTCCTTGCGAGCTTACGTATGTCCTCAGCAGTTACAGCCCATGTTTCACTGCCATGTAGCATGGTTGTTCGTACGCATGCGTCATACAGTCTGCCTTTTACTCTGAGTGAGAGTCCCTTTGTCGCCAGCAGGGGTAAGAGCTCTCTAAACTTTGCCCAGGCTATTCTTATTCTAGCAGCTACACTTTCAGCGCACCCACCCCCACTACTAACTTGGTCGCCCAGATAGCGGAAGCTATCGACTACCTCTAGTTTTTCACCCTGGAATGAGATAGAAGTTGTTTCCTGTTTGTTTGCAGTCTTTATTGCACCTGAACATCTGCCACAAACAAAAACTAACTTGCTAGTTAACCTGCCTTTGATGTTGCTGCACCTCTTATGTGTCCATAGCTTGCACCGGGTACATCTTATAGAGTTACTACCTACTCCTTTTCTACATACTGAGCAGGGCCATCTACCTGAAGGGGTTTGTGTTTTATCTACCTTCCTACTTATTAGGATTTTGGTTTTAGCTAGGTTGACTCTAAGGCCCTTCAATTCTAGACCTTGCTTCCACACCTGAAACTTCTCCTCTAGTTCTGATAGTGACTCCGCAATTAGGGCAAGGTCATCAGCATAGAGGAGCTCCCAGGGGCAACCTGTCTTGAACTCCTCTGTGATTGCCTGGAGGACTATGGTAAATAATAGGGGGCTGAGGACGGAACCTTGGTGGACCCCTACCTCTACCCGGAATTCATTGCTGTACTCATTTCCAACCCTCACCTTACTGGCCGCATCTCTGTACATGGCTCGCACAGCTCTCACTAGCCATTCTTCTATCCCAAGTTTCCTCATTGACCACCAGATAAGGGATCGGGGGACCCTGTCAAAGGCTTTCTCCATGTCAACGAAAGCCAGGTACAGAGGTTTATCCTTGGCTAGGTATTTCTCTTGCAACTGTCTCACTAGAAATAAGGCATCAGTAGTGCTTTTACCTGGCACGAACCCAAACTGCATCTCATCTAAATTGATTTGCTCCCTAATTAGTTGGGCTATGACCCTCTCTGTAACTTTCATAACCTGATCTAACAGCTTGATGCCTCTGTAATTATTTGTATCTAAAGCGTCCCCTTTACCTTTGTAGCAGTTGACTATGATGCTGCTACACCAGTCATAGGGTATGACTCCTTCGTGTATCACCTGGTTCGTAATACGGGTGACTAGGCTATAGCCAACACTGCCAGATATTTTGAGCTGCCAGATATTTTGAGCTGCCAGATATACATATATATATGCATATACATATATATACATATACATATATATCACAGTAAATGAGTTTTGCTTATATACATATGTATATAAGCCCCCTCTTATTCATCATAGTCCTCCAGGCAATAACAGAAGAATTCAAGACAGGATGTCCCTGGGAGCTCCTCTGTGTTGATGACCTTGCTCTAATTGCTGAGTCACTATCAGAACTAGAGGAAAAATTTCAGGTGTGGAAGCAAGGATTAGAAACGAAGGGCCTTAGAGTCAACCTAGCTAAAACCAAAGTCTTAATAAGTAGGTAGGCTGACAAACCACAAATCCCTTCAGGTAGTTGGCCCTGCTCGATCTGTAGAAAAGGCATAGGTAGAAACTCTATAAGATGTACCCAGTGTAAGCTATGGACATATAAGAGGTGCAGCAATATAAAAGGAAAGCTAACTGGGAAGATAGTTTTTATACGTGGCAAATGCTCAGGTGCCATAAACACTGAAAATGTGCAGAGAACAGCTTCTATCACATTCCAGGAAGAAAAATTAGAAGTAGTTGATAGCTTCCATTATCTAGGGGACCAAGTCAGTAGCGGGGGTGGATACTCTGACACTGTAGCTGCTAGAATAAGAATAGCCTGGGCAAAGTTCAGAGAGCTCCTACTTCTGCTGGTGACAAAGGCCTCTCGCTCAGAGTAAAAGGTAGACTGTATGATGCATGTGTACGAACAGCCATGCTACATGGCAGTGAAACATGGGCTGTGATTCCTGAGGACAGGTGCAAGCTTGCAAGCAATGAACCTAGTATGCTCTGCTGGATGTGTAACGTCAGTGTGCATACACAACAGAGTGTAAGTGCCCTGAGAGAAAAGTTGGATTTAAGACAGACACACAGACAAACATTCTCATTTATATATATATATATATATATATATATATATATATATATATATATATATATGTAAATATTTGTTTTAAAACAGTGAAACTCTAATTATATAAAACTGTAAATAATAATCTGTAAATATTAGGTAAATAACCCTTTACATAGAAAAAGCCTATACAAAGGGTCTTTTTTAACCCAATATTTACATGCTGTAATTCATAGCTTTATCTACTGTGAGTTTCACCTTTAAAAATACACAGTTTCATGTCACTCAAAGTTTCTGAATTCATGATGTAAACAATATATATGCTTGCGTGTGTGTGTGTGTGTGTGTGTGTGTGTGTGTTATTGTCTTCTTGCTTTGACATCACATGATTGTTATAAATAAATGTCACTGTTATATGAGTGCGTATCCTTCATTTTCAGTCTTCCATGAAAGCCTGTCTAGCCATGGAAACAGGTAAAGCTTGGCGACAGAAAGGGCAAACAGCTGTAGAAAATCTGCCTCAACAAATTTCATTCAACACATGCAAGTATGGAAAAGTGGAGACATTAATACAATGGTGGTGATGACGATGATGATATTATAATGATTGGGTTCAGTAAATAGAAATGAAGCAAAAAAAGAAAACCTAAACATATCATATCATGTTAGCCAGCATGAACAGCAACTGATGACTTAATTTATGACTGAAACATATAAAGTGCTGTATCATATGATGAAGAAGCCAAATTGACAGGGTCATTAGAGTGTTGAATAGAATGCCTTGTGCTATATGTTCTGACTCGTGCTCTGAGTTCAAGTACTGTCAAAGTCAACTTTGCATTTTATCTTATCCAGATAAAGATGTACCAATACCAGGCAGTGGATCAGTGGAGTTGTTAGAAGGTCGGGCAAGATGCTTTGCAATATCTGATCCTTTCTGACAGCAATGCCTGTGATAACACTGTTGCGAAGGTGCAGTGGCCTATATGGCCTTCACCTTGAATAAACAGCAGTAGTGGAAAGAAGGTGGAGAAATATGCATATATGGGCCACTGCCAGTAATTTTGTCCAAGCCTCCATGTGTAGACATATGGTCAACCTTGACCAATGGAGGTCTGCAGCTGACCATTACAAGTTACTGAAAAATGTAATGTTTTCATTTTTTCAGACTAACATCTTAGTATCACATCTTTTACTTGTTTCAGTCATTGGAAAATGGCCATGCTGGGGCAATGCTTTGAAGGATTTAATTGCACAAACTGACCCCAGTACCTATATTTCTTTTTAAAGTTTAGTACTTATTCTGTTGATTTCATTTGCTGAGCTGCTATTTTATGGGGATGTAAACAAACCAACACTGGTTGTCAAGCAGTGGAAGGGAACAAAGATAACACAGAAACACTCAGAGAGACATACACCATCACCTGACATGCTTCCTCGCAGTGTCTGTATATCAAATTCACTTGCTTGCATAGGTCAGCCAAGACCTATCAAAAGTAGAAGATATTTGCCCAATATGCTGCATAGAGGGGTTGATCCCCAAACCATGTGAATGCAAAGTAAACTTCTTAGCCGCATATCCATGCCAACATTTAATGTGTGAAACAATGAAAATTGCTTGTTAAATTTAGCAACATAATGTTGCAAGGTGATTTTATTTTCTTAAAATCCATTGTGCTTCACCTAAAAACCTGTGGTGTGTCATTACTGACACATGTAGGACAGGTTCACCTGATGTAAATGTTTGTATATCTTTATATTGCATATAAAGATATATCTAAGTGCTTTGTCATTATATACAATATTTCTGTAGATAAAAGACCATTGGAATTAACCTGACAAACCTTGACCCTGTCCCTTCTTCAACTGTCCAAGAGGGATATTACTTATAATCTCACTATTACTAAAGGCTTCTGTAAATTGGGAAAACAAATTAAGTAAATCTGATAAACAAGTGTATGGCATTTATCTACCAGTTCATACACAAACATACATGTATGTGAAGTGGTTGATAAATGTATTAGCTATATATTATATGAGAGAGAGAGAGAGAGAGAGAGAGAGAGAGAGAGAGAGAGAGAGAGAGAGAGAGAGAGAGAGAGAGAGAGAGAGAGAGAGAGAGAGAGAAGAGAGAAAGAGAGAGAGAGAGAGAGAGAAAGAGAGAGAGAGAGAAAGAGAGAGAGAGAGAGAGAGAGAGAGAGAGAGAGAGAGAGAGAGAGAGAGAGAGAGAGAGTTACCTTTGCTTGCAATTATGTGCTTGCAGTCAGTAAAGAAATACTTACCATAAAACAAATATTAGTATCACACTTTTCCCATCACATGCACAATCACACACACACACACACACACACAGAAGATTGTTGCTGTAAAATGTTTTTGTTTTTCTTCACATTGAATATAGTCCTGACCTTAACACTGTGTGTATGTAATGTGTTATTCAATGGTGCATGCTACAGCACCAGCTGTTTATGATGCATTGAAATTACAAGTGATTTAAAAAATTAAATCTTATCTGTTTCCTCTGCCCTCCTTCTGTGCAGTGGCATGTGATGAACAGTGCTATATAAAGATGAAACTGTATGGGGTAAATAGAGTTACCTCTGATTCTAACAATTAGATGACATTTTTGTGTGGGTATGAACAGATTAAATTATCAATATAAACCATATCATATAATGTGACAATATGAAATATTGAATAATATGAAAAATATTTTGACAAGATATGTATGTATGTACATCTGTCTGTCTGTCCTAGCTATGATATTAAATTGCATCTGCTGATGAGACTCCAGTTTGAGACTTCTGGAATTATGGGGAGTGTGGAGTCATCCCTTAATTACTGTTATTACTAGGCCTATTCTGATCCAGAATGGGAGCATCTGTCAGGGTTCCAAGGAGTAGAGGAAGCTCTTGTTATTTTTTGACAAAGCTGTGATGAAGACAGCTCTTCTAGGAGAAATATACTGACATAAAACTTAGTCAAAATAGTAGCAGTCATCTTGCAATACATGTCAACAGAACCTGCTATGGTGACTGAGAGTATGGTAAAAGTGCTGTACAAGCTTTGTCACTTAAATTCAATTATGTACTGTTGTTTCACTGTCATTTCATTTCCTGATCTATTTTGCATTTCATGAAATCCTATGGTAATACATGCATGGTACTATCCATGCACAAGCAGGAATGAATGTAAATCAGAACAATCAAGTTGTATGTGAGGCATCTATCATCTGACAAAATGAGGAAATCATCATACACACACACACACTTAAATACATATGAAAGTAACAAGCTAGAAAGTGAATAATCCCATGTGCATTCCATCTTACTGAAAAGCTGGTATTATCGAAAATATGATTGAATGATAGGAATTTATTTGAATGAGGCTGTTGCTTTTTTTAAAGCCAATATTTACAGTTTCAAGATCCAATGTTCCAAAAAAGAATTATTTCTTATTGTCTTGAAGTTTATAAATTATTATGTCCTCAATAATATACAATTCCTGCTGGTAAGAGTAACATTTCTAAATGGACAGAGAAATTCTAAAAATTACCTTGGTCCATTGGTAGATCACCTGTCATATTTACAAGAGATGTGGGTTCAAGCCCCACAGGTAGCCTTTGACTTATTCTACTCAAAGAGTTTTTTTTAACCCAATATTTACATGTTATAATTTTAGCTTATCTTTAAAGTGGCAGGCTGGTAGAAGTGTTTGCATGCTGGACAAAAGAAGCTTAATGGCATTTTGTCTGTTTTTATATTCTGAGTTCAAATTCCACTGAAGTTGATTTTGTCTTTGATCTTTCTGGGAACAATAGAATAAGTAGCAGTTGAGCAATGGGAGTTGATGCAGTCAACTTACCCCACTGCCCTGAAATTACTGGCTTAGTACCTAAATTTGAAACCATTATCTATAGCTTATCTGCTTCAAGATCCAATGTTCCCAAAAATAATTATATATGTGAGGATGTGTGGCCTAGTGGTTAGGGTAATATACTCATGATTGTAAGATCATAACTTCAATTCCCACACTGGGCAGTGCATTGTGTTCTTGAGCACAATATTTTATCTTATATTGCTCTGCAATCACTTCATCATCTGACAGATGACATACTGTGCATCTTTACAAGCAATGTTGGGTTGATGGAAGGAGTGAATTAATGTACAGCACAAACATTTGATCACTTTAAAGTGCACCAGTTGTTCAGAAAGAAATTGCAGAGCCCTCATCTGTCATCTACAATAGGAGAGTCCACAATATATATATATATAAAAAGGTAAAACTCTCTTTGGTCATGAATGACCATGGGATTGCACCTAGAAAGTTATCAGCCAAGGCACAAGTCCAAGCAAGGTTGTTTTCAGGAGACTAGCAGTCACCCATGCATACCAGCCTCCCCTCTCCACACCATCAATACTGTCCATAGGCCAATACAGCTTGGAACCAGTGATGTCGCAATTCATTTCTATAGCTGAGTGAACTGGAGCAATGTGAAATAAAATGTCTTGCTGAAGAATACAACACACAGTCTGGCTTGAGAATCAAACTCACTACCTCATGATTGTGAGCCCAATGCTCTAACCATTGCACTATGTACCAAGCTTTTCATGACTGTATAAGCACACAGCTTATCACACACACACAAAGGTGATGAAGATATTAGTATAGCACAAATTCAATATCAGTTGCAAATGTTTCAGTACCACTCCTTTTTGAACCACATTACGCAAACAATTAACTCCACAGGACTTGAATAAAATTATACAAGACATCATATATGATAGCTAAGTTTGGTAAGCATCCAGAGAGGTGCCGTCCCTTACTATTGCAAACATGCATAATTTTATACAAGTCTAGTGTAATTTATCACACAATTATTCATGTGTAATGCAATTTGAACCAGAGTGGTATTAAAACAATTGTAACCAAATGTCTGTGTAGAAGTGACAGGTTCTCAGCCAACATATAGAAGCAGACACCATTATAACAGTGGTGGAAAAGCCAGAGAGAGGAAACAACATAACTGTGAGTCAGAGATTGGAGCATATCTGTGAATGACTTTAAAGCAATCAGTCAAATGGTTCTTTTCTAGATGCAGCCTAGTATATTTGTGTATGCAGCAGCAGCATTCCAGATATGAGAGCAATAATCCATTGCAGACCTTGCCTGAGCTTCCTAGAGAATTAATAATTGTTGTGGGTTGAAGTATCTTTTGACTCTGAAGATAAGTGATCAGTATAGTTCATTGGCTCATTGATTGAGCTGCTTTTTCTAGCATGACATATTACCTGTGTATTTTCTCATTATATATAAAAATATAAATATTCCATTAGCAAATTAGTTCTTAAGGACTTCAATGAGCTTAGTGCTACTATTAAAACTGTAAAATAGCAATGTATTACAAAGAGTGATAATTTCAGTAATAAAATTACCTTAATAGTATATAAGTTACAAAAAAAAAAAAACCTGCAAAGAGAAGTAGTATATATGTAAGAGTTTCATTGGTGAGTGTGAGAGTAAGAAGGGAGTAGGAGAATGTGTGAACTGATTGCTCCAGCCTGTTGGCTGTGAGGAAGTTAAATTATATGGAAGTAAAATAAAAATATATACTGAATTGGAAAACTCTAATAGAATTAAGCAGAATAGGAGGGGTATAACCACAAATCTCTTCTATAACAAGACACCTATGCATGTCCTATCATAATTTAGCCTTCAAAACCTGACATAAAGTACACTCCTCCTTCTCTCAAACATATTCTCACTCAGTCAAGGGAACTGTTTCCTTTTTGTTTTTTTTTTATTCTGTCTTACAAGTTAATTGACAACCTCACTATGCCCAGTGTCCTGAAAAGAGCATCCAGTACACTGTAAAGTCATTGGCACTAGGAAGGGCATCCAGTCATAGAAAGCATGTCAAACTTGACATTGTAGCCTGATGAAGCTTGTTGAACTCTGTCAAACTATCCAACCTGTACCAGCAAGGAAAACAGACATTAGATGATGATGATGATGATAATGTTGATTTTATATATATATATATATATATATATATATATATACACATACATATATCTATACATATATATGGCAAATAGTAGACTAAGAATCTGAAAGTCAGAGAAAAGAGGCACTTTTAGGAAAGTGGTTATACACCATTAGGTGTATACCCGCTTCCGTACATTAAATTTCTAGAAGAAACAACGGAACGCAGATTCTGAACTATCAACACAACAATATTTATTTACAGAGGAAATAGGCAGCACTTCGCCCTTTGGTTGCTGAGAAGCCGTCAATGATGTTGAGTGGTTATTTGTCTAGCTCCAGAGTTGGAATGTTGGAAAGAGCTGTCTCCAGAGTTGGAATGTTGGAAAGAGCTGTCTCCAGAGTTGGAATGTTGGAGAGAGACTGCTTGTACGTCTTGGCTCCTCGTCGACCGGCGAGAAAAGAGAATGAATAGGGGCACGAAACTTGGATGTCGAATGACCACGCATGCGCACGAGACTCTTCCTGTATTCCTTCCGGAACTAGTCCCTGCGCATGCGTGGATAAGCTTTCCGGAATGTCTGCTATTAAGGCGTCACTACACACTCATGAATTTGTCAATTGAGTGAGTATATTAAACTTAATAGTATACAGTCTTACAGTCTCATAAATCCATTTCAGCCAATCTTATCAATCAGTTCACACAGGTATTCGCTAATTGGCTGGTTGCCTAACTCATCAGAGAGGCCAGAGTAGGAAAAAAGGTCAGCAATTGTCAAATCTGGTTTGTGGATGCAATGAAAATAATTGGAATGAACCCATAGGAGATGATTAGAAAAGGATTCTGTCAAGAGTTATGTCCCTTGTTATCCCCAAAACCTGAGTAGTAATCGCCAGCAAAGCAGGGTTCAGATGTGGGCCATATGTGGGGTTGATAGTGCTCAGAGAGATTTTGCAATGAAGGGATGAGGCATACACCCAATCTTAAACCAATGTGTGTTTGTTTTTTGTGTGTAAAGCAGGGTGTGGTCAACTGTGCAAGGTCTTGCTGATCACATGCAACCTTATCCAACAACTACAGAGAAATCTTGCTCAGCATCACTGGGAAGGTCCTTAATCACATGTTCCTAAACAGACTGTAAGTTTCAGTGCAGCTTCAGATCAGAACATTCCACAACTGAAACAATCTTCTCCCTTTGGTAACTACAAGAAAAATGCAAAGAGCAAAGATGACTCCACAGCATTTTAATTGATCTCATGAAATTTTTTGACCTTCTGAATAGAGACTTCTTCAAAACCTTTGTCAAGATTGGGTACTTTCTGAGGTAACTCAGAACTGTTTGGGAATTCCACACAAAAATGAAAGGCATCATTCACTTTCATGGTCTTTCACAGTGGAGTGAGGCAGGATTGTATATTGCCTCTACTTGCTTTGACATTTTCTTCATTGTTATGTTGAAGCAAGTCTTTGGACTATCAACTGATAGTTTTGACCTTCATGCAAGAGCAAACAAGAAACTGTTCAGTCTGTCCTGACTGAAGGTGAAAACCAAAGCAAACTAATTATTCATCAGGGAAATGCTGCTTGCAGATGATGACACTTGCAACATACTTAGAGGAGCCAGCAAAGGTAATAGAGCCCTGAACTTTTTCCACACCATCCCTTCTCTACCGACTATGCTTTTGGAATACCCTTTTCCACTGAAACATGGTCACCTAGGTAATAGAAGCTATTATCTACTTCTAGAAAGTTACTGTATAATACACCTTAGTCTGCCAGCTGTGGACAGCTGACACTTTCCCTCATACCCAACAAAATAAACTGAGAGTTTTCATCAAACAATAATAATGATTTCAAATTTTGGCACAAGGCTAGCAATTTCAGGAGAGGGGTTAAGTTGATTACATCAACCCCAGTACTCAACTGTTACTTATCAATCCCAAAAGGATGAAAGGCAAAGTTGACCTTGGTGGAGTTTGAACTCAGAATGTGAAGACAGACAAAATGCTGCTAAACATTTTGCCCATTGTGCTAATGATGCTGCCTTTCCAGGTGCTGAGATGCTGGCCCACTGACTTTTCTTGGTTATTTTTTGCTCATGTTACCATCTCATATTCTTTTAGAGTAGTGCCAATCAGGTCTATACACCTGGTGTTTCACACTATGACTGTGATGTTGTCGGTACATGCTGACACAGTTCTCCCACAACCTAGTTCTTGGAGGATGCCTTTCAACACCTCCAGTTTCCGCAGTAGTGGCTCTAGAGCTAATACATATAGAAGAGACAAGGGTGGACACACTTGATGAAACGAGTGCATGATGCTGAATAGTTCCAATAGATAACCATTCACCTGAACTACTATGCAGATGTCACTATATACTGTGGCAATCCAGCCACGGAAAATGAGACCAAAACCAGTCACTGTGAAAACAGTCACCAAGTGTTGGTGGTTGACCCTATGAAAGACTTCAGATTGATCCAAGATGATCAGAGCTCCACCCGTGCCATATTCTTTACCCGCCTTGTCTATGATGTATTGCATAAGACGGAGGTTGCCATAGATGGATCTGCTTGGGATGATGTTTACGCATCACCAATCATTTCCTTGAAGACAAGTGCCAACATCTTTACTAACACCCTGGCCAAAATTTTGAAATCTGAATTCAGCAGCATTATGGGTATAAAATTTTGTATTTGCTTCTTGTTTAGGTCCTTTCACAGCAGTGCCACTGGTCCTCAACTCACAGAACTAGGAATCCTCCTGTTCTGCTGCCAGCTGTGGCATATGTCTACAAAGTCTGGTATGTAAAGCTTGTAGGGCAGACCATCCAAACTAGGTGACTGCAACCATTACCATCATTTTGCAATACTCTGTTCCCCTCGCCAAGAGTCATGGTATGCCTACTGAGGCAGGCACTGGAGTGCCATTCATCCCAAACAGTTGGGTGAAGTGCTGCTGAAATGCTACACACATCTGTTTAGGCTTGAGTATTGTGTACCCATTTTGGTCCACCAAAAACCAAATTGTGGATTTGTTGCCATATTGAGCCCCTGCCACTCAGGCCCCATCAAGTGGCT
>NC_142929.1:66620556-66650556 GCF_046866305.1 Octopus bimaculoides | reverse complement strand
CTATTGCTATCACTCCATTACCATCACAACTGTCAATCTATTACCGCCCTTACCGTCCCTATGCCTACTATTACTTTCACCCTAGCAGGAGGAATAGTAGAAGTGTCATTGAATAGTGAGAGAGGGGGGTCAAAGTGTGACACACTGACACACAGAAAATCGTTTTGGCATTTATTATAATAGACATACATATATATTTATAACACACACACACACACACACACATATATTGTAATAAATAAGGGGGGGTGCCTGTGGACGCGACATCATTCACAGTGAGTTAATGAAATAAAACATTTTATATTTTCCTTTCACACATATTGCTATCGTCACTTCCGACATTTTTACTTTCATTTCTTTCACATAATACATTTCAACTTTTTACATGCTGAAATAAGATTTAAGGAGTACCCTCGCTTTTACGGTTAGGTCTTTTAATGCGATCTTATATATTTATATATACCTCTCTTTGTGAGTTCCATGGGAGTGGGGGTTTCAGTACATCTTTTTTTTTTTTTTTTTTTTTTTAGAAATTTAGGTAATTATTTTGTTTTCTTTTTTTTTTTTAAAAGAAAATTACCCCACTCTAATTTATCTTTACTGTGAACACGCCCAGCAATCTAAGGTATCGTACTAATTGGCAAGATGTTAAAAGTATTCGTGAAGCTAAAATTCTAAATTGAAAATAACGGTAATAATAATAATCCAAATTAAATAATAGTAGTAGTAGTAGTAAAACCCCAGCTACTTGAGGACTAACCAACAAAGGCATAGTCATAAAAAATGCCATATATATATATATAGAACTAAAATAACCAACTTGAAATTAAGGATCGCAAAAGCGACAATACTCAATTTAACATACACGCAACATACCTATTTGTAGATGTCTGTTTGTAGGTGTGTCAGCGATCACAATGCAAAAACAAACGGTGTATGTGTTTATGTCCTGTAACTTAGCAGTGCGACAAATAAGATCGCTAAGTTCCAAACTTGCAAGATAAGTACTAGGGTCGATTTAATCTACTAAAACCTTTGGAAGCAATGCCCTTGTGCAGACATAGTCCAATGAATAAAAGCAAATAGAAACGTATGTGTGTGTTACCCACTCAAAGTGAATAGAGTCGGTAGCTTACAACTGAGTTAGCAGAAGGAAGATTACCCATGGATTAAAATATTTACCAAATGTATAAAATAATAATAATAATAATAATAATAATAATAATAATAATAATAATAGCGCAATCATGTACATGAATGAATGAAATGAAATCGTAAATACGGATGGAACGCGGAAATTCTTTTAAAAATATATATCTGTCCATCATTTCTCTCTTCATTTCATGTCAAATGTCTACAATTGTTTGAACCAGAATAGTAAGCGTTTTTTTATGTGCGTGTGTGTGTTTTTTTGTCTTTTTCTTGTATATTCCGCAAGTCACACTGTTTGAAGTTGTTTTATAAACTTAATATATATTTTTTTACTAAAACTCAGTGGATCACTGTGATTCTCCCTCGCATCAGTTGTTTCTACATTGATACCGACTCTCCAAGAAAAAGGACTGCCATGACCATGACATTCCGTACCGACCATCCAAATAATCTGATTATGGTATCAAGGTGATAAATATCGCAATAACGGAGTGCATGACGGCGTCTTAACGAGGTCGTTCGAACTGTTAAAAGCAGTAGCTGAATAGATGAAATCACACCTCACTAGCTTTCTTTTTAAAGACATTTAATAACATAGACTCAGATACACTAAGCCTGCAAAAATGACGGGATGGTCATAACCGGAACACCTATAAGCAAAGGTCTGTTTGCACAGACGCTAACCCGAGGCTAAACAACAACCAGAATATACACCGAGTTTATTTATTGTAGGCAATAAATATTATATATATATACGACTCTCCCCAGACACAACAGAATATATATATATATATATATGTATATATATATATATATATATATATATATATATATATATATATAAATACACACACACACAATACAGTCATGTGTATGTATGCAGACATTATTCAACAAGTTGAGTATTTTTGGGCGAAAAAACGAAAAAAAAAAAAATTATGAACATATGTGAGCTGTGAAAATAAAACTAAAATTTAAAATATAAATAAAACTATACAAAGATGAAAACGAATGATAAAATGACTAAATTTATAAATAATGAATTACCGGATAATCTTTGAGTAGGCAGGTTTCAAATAAATATTTTCTTTTATATTACAGATATATATATATTATATATAAAACCAAAGTAAGAGATTCACTTTTCTCCTCGCAGTAAAACTGCACTTATATTGTTGAGAGCAGCAGCCTTCAGCAAGGCGAGTGGGTCGAATTATAAACAGTTAGCCAGATGTTGATATTTTGTTTGTTCATTCATAAATAGTAGCAGCACTGGGAGCCGAACGAACCTGTTTATCGTAAACAACAACAGCCGCAACCCACACATATATATGTGATTGTTCAACGATAATATCTTTTAATACGTCAAACAATGAGACAAGTCTACGTAATGTGAGGTTATCGTACTGTGAATATTGGATGAAGAAAATGAAAACTAAACAAAAACATATGAAAATTACGAAATGTTATTGTAGTTGAGCGTAGGTCAATCATAACCGTATAAACCTATAACTAAAGGTATTCTAGTTATGCCTATCCTTTGTTATTGAAAGTCTTACTATAATATAGTGTGTTCATTTCATTATTACGGTAGAGTTTTGAAAGTGATTCTGCTGCTATTTCTAGCCGGTTGGGCAACCACTAGTTTCTCTCGGTTTATAAATGAAACGTACTTCCGTGTCCCGTAATTGGAAATATTCATGAGGCAACTGTTTAGCCGTTTTTCCCACTGAACTGTACTTTATCAGTTAAGAATTCAGGGAACCAGAATTAATATTTAAATTTAGAAACATAAAACAAAATAAGATAATAATTGTATATTATGTTATACTATATTGCATTGCGTTATAATATTATCATATATGTACATATACGTAATCCAGGGTTTGGTATTACGTGTAGATAGACGTGTGTAGAGCGCCAAATACAGAGAAGGGTCAGAAGCCAACGAGAAGGCCTACATGTGGTCGTTTAAACGGCTAAAAATAGCAGCCCACTCTCTCTGAAATTGCACTACTATGTAATCCGTGATATCCCACGACTGTAATACTTTTGGTCATAAGTCTGCTCAGTCAGGGTTGATCTAGAATTGAACAACTAACAGCAGAACGGTTTGTAGATATAAGCTCATTATTTTATATATCGAACTAACTGCTTCAAAAGTTCGTCGCCAACGTTCAAGTCACTTGAATGACAAAATGCGTTTTCTATTTCAAAATTACCAGTGCAGTATTAGAATCGATTAATCTATATTTCCTCAGTACAAAACATTAGTTAAGAAATCCATTATTATTATCATCATCATCATCATCATCATTATTATTATTCCTACATTAAGTGGGGATGCAAGTTTCCTGAGATTTAGCAACACAAGTTTCATTTTTATCAAGAAGTTATTTTACTTCTGTCATAGAGACTAATATAAATGAAGCAGATTGAATAGCGAAGTGCAGTTAATCATTCTTGTTATTTGCTAAGTAATTCATTCTAGTGAATTTTCAAATCTGTTAACTGATTCAATGTTTTTTTGTTTTTTTTAAACATTTTCTGAGAAGTCGTCAATCTTTGAAGATACTTGTTTGTTTCTCTAGTCTTACTAGAATACCCGGCGTTGCCAGGAAAATAATGCCCATAAGGGGCTAATTTAACTTGTTGAATGAGAATCATCGTACTTTTGAATAAATGCAATATTTCGAACTCAGTAGGTATATTATTTGTTACAGATACACACGTTACTTTTTAAACTTCTAAAACATTATGCTTTAATAACCTATAGTAAAAGTAAATAAACTGCCATTCCAGCCGTGACAATCACACACTCACACACACATATATAGATACATATATATGTACATACACACACACTCTTACTACAGTAATCCCTTGACTATCGCGAGTGTTACGTTCCAAATCCTGTCACAGAAATAATTAAAATCTGAAAAAATATAAATACCTATCGGCCGCAGAAACTCGGATATACTGAGGAGTCCACAACATAAATTTACATACATTAGCCAGAAAAATCCGCGATGTAATGAGTGCGCGATAGGTGAACCGCAATGTACTGAGTGCGCGATAGGTGAACCGCGAGGGATTACTGTATATCTTTCTATAAACGATACACGGCTCATTTGCGCAAGAAGCATTTTCTACCTCTACGTACCTTTTTAATTACGTACCTTCTTAATTTTTATTTAATTTCCAACACCCCCTGGTCCTGCCAACCTAAAACGTTGGAAAATAGAGATAAGTTGTCTTTGCAAATACGAAAGGTCGGAACGATAAGGTACACGTTCTCTAACTGCCACAAGGTCTGGAGCGCAGATATATAGCAGCATAACCAAGTACTTATAGTATTGGTTGATGTAGATGCAAAGAGGGTAAAGCGAACTAACAACGGTGAAGAGCCACAAGTAGTGGAGCGTAGAAAGCTCGAGTTTTGTAGGGTAAGTGAACGTTGCAAGCCAACCACTGTAAGGAAGAAGAATGATCCAAAATGGGATGGTAAATATCACTTCTCACTTTTTGCCACTACAAGACCCGACCTTGTCATGTGGTGCAAAAGAAAAGAAGGGCGGTAAAATGGTAAAGCTGACATTTCCTGGGAATTGTGCATTGAAGATGCTTTCCTCAAGAAATACAAAATACAGTGAATTGGCCGAACTCTGTGAAAACAACGGATGGGAGGCAGTGTCTTCTTGTAGTGGTGGACGTTAGAGAATTTTTTTTTCAATTAGGATTCACTCGATGCTCAAGACATTTGGACTAGGTGCAAAAGAGAGAAAAGATGTTTACAGAAAATTGTCAGGAGCCGCTGAGAAAGCAAACCATTACATTTGGCTCAAGCGAGAGTACGAGTGGTATAGCAAGAACGAGCGTCGAGGATGATAGAAACATCTGACCCAGAGTCGCAGCATGACTCAACCAAGTTCGTGCCGTTGTGTGGGAGGTTTGTTGGCTACATCAGTGACTCCGGGCAATTCTGGTGTCGCGATGGAAGGGGCCGAACATTCACAGAACTGCTTCTACCGCTTGGTAAAACGTCTACTCCTGCATTTGGCGACGGAGTATAGCAGTACTCCCAGCACATGTTTTTAGCCTAAATGCAGTCATTCATTCATCTTATATACAAACAAGCTTAGTTATTCTATTGAATCTGTTAACTGATTCAATTTTTCAAAACAATTGAGAAAAATGTCCTTGATAAATACGAAGTATTTCGGAGACAATTCACTCGAGTATTTTGGTCAGCTACTTTGATAAAAAAAAAAATTTGTCAATCTTTGAAGACGCTTGTTTATTTCTCCAGTTTTTATTGGAATACCGGGCGTTGCACGGGAAGTATTGTTACCATGGTAAATTTCCTGGTAACTATTAATAATTTTTTTTAAAAATTGAACTACATATAGCACTGCGGGTGAACAAACTGAACTTAAAAAATAAGCTTTTGACTTAGTGTATAAAATGAAAATGTGAATCGAACAATTAGATGACAAAGAAATTATTAACGGTGAAAGCGATCACTTGTGAATATAAAATCCGACGGCTTTGTTGTTTCCGCATCTCATTCTTGACAGCCACCAAAATGTGAAACGTTTTCTCTTTTGCGATTCGCATGCCTGCTTCTGGGTTCAGGCGATACCATGATTTTGTCTTGATTGACGAAAGAGAACTGAATCTAGATTCACACAAGTATGTCACCGCAAATTGAATGAAGACACAACTATAATTTAAGGGTTTAATCTGTATTTGTAGGATATTAAAGTTCTTTGTGGGTTTAAGAGAACAAAGTTGTTTTCAATAGTTATTAAATACTTTTATACTGAAAAGCAATTTTAGAAAGTAAATATCTTCCCTTTGAAATACCATCTTGCACCACTGGATGGTAATGTCTGATGTAAATAAAAGCAACTTACATCAACATTATGCACATTAATGTAAGAGGACAGAGAGCAGGAGATGCAGTAGATGACATTGGTAGAAGTGCAGGTGAAAGAATCGGTGATAGGTGCTGGGGAAGTAAGGGCAAGTGCGGCAGCGTGGACGGGAGCAGGGGAACGAGTCGGGTTGGGAGGTTGGGTTAGGGAAAAAGCTGTGGACTAAGAGGTCTCGTAGATTGTGGGCTCGTTTGAAGGAGGAGAGGGGAGGGGTCGGTTAGGGAAGTTGTGCGAAGTGGAGGGATCGGACTGGAGTCGCCGGAAGGCTTGGAGAATGGTGAGTTGGAAAGGTAGGGTGGTGGGGTGGTAGGTGAGGGGAAACTGGAGACGGTGGGTGGGGGTAGGGGTAGGTTTGGGGGAGAGAGCAGATGCACGGTCCACGAAACGTGCTCTGGCAAGGGCGGTGTGGATAGTGGTGAGGGGATATCCACGTAGGATGAAGAGGCGAACCACGAGTTGAGACTGAGTCTCAAAGTCATGGTCGTTACTACAGAGCCTGCGTAGACGGAGGAATTGGGAATATGGGATGGAAAGCTTGGTGTATCTAGGGTGGGAGGAGGAGAAGTTGAGGTATGAGTGTGAGTCTGTGTGTTTGTAGTGGATGGAGGTGGTAAGAGTGGAGTGATGAATGCTGACCGAAATGTCAAGAAAGGAGACAGGGGTGTCAGAGATAGTGCAGGAGAAGTGGAGGAAAGATTTGACAAAAGAGAGAAAGGAGTCTAGATGTTCGCGGGAGAGTGAGGTCGCACCGATACAGTCGTCAATATAACGGCCGTATAGTTCGGGAGTGAGACCAGTGAAATTTGAGAATATTTGGGCCTAAACGTAGCCAACGAACAGGTTCGCATACTTGGGTCCATTCTCGTTCCCATGGCCACTCCCGAGGTCTACTGGTAAAAATCACCAGCGAACGAGAAGCAGTTGAGTGAGAGGACAAGTTCGGCCAGACGAACAGTGTGGATGTGTCGGGTTGGGGGTTGGATCGAAGGTCAAGGAAATGTTGGAGTGCACGCAGCCTCTCGTGGTGAGGGATCACCGTGTAAAGGCTCTGGATGTCGAAAGTGAAGAGAAGTTTAGAGGGGCCAGGAGGGAAGGAGAAAGAGTTGAACAAACGAAGCGCATGGTTAGTGTCATAGATGTGAGAGGGGATGGAAGCCACTAGGGGGGGGGGGGGCAAGGACACGGTCAAGATATCTGGAGATGAGTTCGGTGAGGCAGTTGCAGGCGGAGATGATGAGGCGGCCAGGGTTGTTAGGTTTGTGGATTTTGGGGAGGAAGTAAATTGTGGGGGTGCGAAGGGTGTGGACAATGAGGTTGGAGGCGGTGGGAGGGAGATGGGAGGAGGAGATAAAGTCAGGGATAGTTGAGGACACAGTCTGTTGGTAGCTGGGCATGGGGTCAGAGGGCAGAGGGCAGTAAAAGGAGGTGTCTTGAAGTTGGCGGAGAGCTTCCGCCTTGTAGAGGTCCGCGCGCCACACCACCACGGCCCCACCCTTGTCGGCCGGTTTTATGATGATGTCAGTGCGGCGTTGGAGACATCGAAGGGCCGAGAGTTCGGCTGGGGAGATGTTCAGATGACGGGGACGCCTGGAAAAAATAAACCGGGTGCCCGTAAAAAGATCGACTGCTTGGAACTGACCAGGAGCTGGCATCCACTGGGATGGTCGGCGGCCCAGGTCGGTGAAGCAGTCCTCATTAGATGCAGGTGGAGTGTCGTAGAAAAACGCACACAACCTAACACGGTGCACAAAGCTGTGGATATCGACACGAGTCCGAAACTCGTTGCTGGATGGAGTGAGGGGGATGAAGCGCAGACCCCTACTGAAGAGGGAGCGCTCCGCCTCAGAGAGGAGATCTGGAGGAATGGTAACAACAGGCTGAAGTGGAGAAAGTGTGGATGCGATTGTGGTGACAAAAGAATAAACAAATAGTTTATGAACTTCATTAGCTTACAGCTGTTCTTGCTATAAGATGCAATGAACTCATTGTTGAGTGCCTGAGTATCACCTTATAGCTTCATCGGAGCCTCAAACATGAAGTACAATTTATTTGGGAAAACAATTACATTTATGTATACACACAGAAAAGCATTACCAATGAGAAAAACTCCACATGTATGGGGAATGAAATCCAGGTTATTAATATCACAGTGCTCAAGCGAAATATTAATATTGATATTATACACACACACACACACACACACACACACACACACACACACACACACACACATACACACACACACACACACATGCATACATACATATATATATATATATATATATATATATATATATATGAAAGAAGGTTTGAAAATGCACTTATTTTTAAAAAATATTTATTTACTTAACCGGTTTCACTTTTTTAGAAAAAGATTATCAAAAGTCTTTGAGAATAATAAAAAATGTTAAAAAACAGTCTTAATATGACAATCAGTATGTAACACTACAAAGTTCATACAAAGCTTTATACTTTAAATATATTTTATCATCAAAGAATGTATATATGCATTTTAATACTCAGACTGTTTTTTAACATTTTTTATTATTCTCAAAGACTTTTGATAATCTTTTTCTAAAAAAGTGAAACCGGTTAAGTAAATAAATATTTTTTAAAAATAAGTGCATTTTCAAACCTTCTTTCATATATATTTCCACTCGTACGGTATTCCACAACTTTACTTTATTATATATATATATATATATATATAAATATATATATATATATATATATATATATATATATATATAAATATATATATATATATATATATATAAATGGATACATTTATACATATATATTTATATATATATATTTATATATATATATATATATATATATATATATATATATATATATATATATATATATATATATATATATATATATATATATATTTTTCATTTCATTTCAAAGTTTCAGCTCAGAGCTGCGGCCATGCTGATGCACCACCGTGTGTATAGAAATATATATATATATAAATATATATATATATAAATGTATATATAAATATATATATATATAAATGTATATATAAATATATATATATATATATATATATATATATATATATATATATATATATATATATATATATATATATAAATATATAAATATATAAATAAATATATATATAAATATATAAATATATGAATAAATAAATAAATATATAAATATATATATCTTATCTATAAAAGGCAGATTTTCTCTGTGTGTGTATATGTTTAAAATTCATACATTTACCCAATTCCAAATTTCTTGGATGAAAGAATCGGAATTAATATTCTAAATACCATAACTTAGGTCACAGCGTCATTTCCCCGTCAAAATAACTCCCAATTACGAATAAAATCCATAAAACTACACAAATTAACATTTTCCCTTGGTACTTATTGTTGGTTGAGATATATATATCTAATTATTGTTCTACTTACGATCTGACGATTAGCTATATTTTTGAATAGAATTTATTTTTGATAATTTCAATTGATTTTAATCGATTTAAATTTCCTTTCTATTTGAAAATTAGTTATGAAACACGTGTAATCTTTTTATTATATTTATCTTATGATATTTACTTTACTTTATATTATACTCATTTATTGTGCTTTTAATTATTAATTTTTCTATATGTGATAGTGGATTTTCATCGATGAGTTCTTGAAACTTGGTTATTTTCCCTAAAACTATATATTTTATATATATATGTATATATATATATATATATATATGCGAAGGGTGTATGAAAAGTTTTGAGCCTAACCTAGAAACGGGGCTGCAAGGTAGCTGAAACAACTTTTTCTGGTTAGTACAGTCTTTTCGGGGTATTCTTGCCCATTTTCATAATTCTGATATTTTAATTTTTTTTGTTGCAGATTTTTGAAAAAAAAAAAAAAACAATTGTTGAGGTTACAAGGAAAATGGAGAAAACTGAGTATCGTGCTGTCATAAAGTACCTTTATTAAAAAACGCATGACTCCATCAGAAATCCATGAAGATATAGTGAGAACCTTAACAGACAATGCTCCTTCATATGCAACAGTCAAACGCTGGGTAAATGAATTCAAGCGTGGCAGGAAAAAGAGTGTGGAAGATGATCCCAGACCAGGGAGACCTCCAACCGCAACCACCAAGGACAACATTGACCTTGCTCTTGGTATGATAATGCAAGATCGTCGAATATCATGTCGTCAGATAGCCGAGAGATTGGGCATCTCAACTGAAAGAGCAGACAACATTGTGACACAAGAACTTGGGTTCTCAAAGGTTTCTGCAAGGTGGGTCCCTCGCCTTTTGACTCCTGAACAGAAATGCACCAGGTGCACTTTGTCCACAAGCAATCTGGAACTGTTTGAAGCCAATGAAGAGAATTTTCTTGCTCGTTTCATTACTATGGACGAAAGTTGGGTTCATCACTACCAGCCTGAAACCAAAGAACAATCAAAGCAGTGGAAGCACACATCTTCTCCTACCCCAAAGAAGGCCAGGATCATTCCTTCAGCTGGCAAGGTCATGGCGTCAGTTTTTTTTTTTATTCTCAAAGTGTCTGGCTGATCGATTACCTTGAAAAGGGTCACACCATGACAGGGCTGTATTATTCTCATCTACTGAAACGCCTCCAAGAAGCAATCAAAGGAAAAAGGCCAGGAATGCTCACCAGTGGAGTCCTTTTTCATCACGACAATGCTCCAGCCCACACCTCAGTAGTTGCCATGGCAACAATACATGATTGTGGATACGAGCTTGTTCCCCATCCGCCTTACTCGCCAGACTTAGCCCCCTCTGACTTTCATCTATTCCCAAAAAGGAAAAAAGCCCTGGCTGGTTGCCATTTTGCCAGTGACAATGACGTCATAGATGCTGTAGGAAGTTTCTTGGAGTCTCAAACAAAAGAGTTCCTCTACGCCAGAATAATAGCGCTTCAGCACCACTGGAGAAAGTGTTCAGCTATCGAGGGGGACTATGTTGAAAAATAAATCATCAGAAGTCTTGTACCGTGTTTTGTTTTTTTGAGGCTCAAGACTTTTCATACACCCTTGTGTGTGTGTGTGTATATATATATATATATATATATATATATATATATATATATATATATATATATATATATATATATATATATATATATATATATATATATATGTGAGAAAGTTGGTATGTGAAAGCACGTGGTTGGATGTATAAAAGATAATAAGAGTGAAAAAACTACAGAAGGCTTGTGTTACATGGTTAAAGTATATATTTAAATTATGTCAGAAAAATGTTAGAAAAATGTTAGAAAATCTTTTTGGTATATAAACATTGTATTTTGAGAAATAACCGGTTTCGTGTTGTCTTTTCAAATTTCTCTACTTCATAGTGTCGTGTTCGCTCCAGACTGAGCGAACACGACTCAATGAAGTAGAGAAATTTGAAAAGACAACACGAAACCAGTTATTTCTCAAAATACAATGTTTATATACCAAAAAGATTTTATAACATTTTTATAACATTTTTATAACATTTTTCTGACATAATTTAAATATATACTTTAACCATGTAACACAAGCCTTCTGTAGTTTTTTCACTCTTATTATCTTTATATATATATATATATATATATATATATATATATATATATACACACACATATGTATACTTGCACATAGATGTACTTCTATTGAAATTCATATGCATTTACAAATATCTGTGCACATTATATATGTATATACAAGTATATATGTGCATGTGTGTGTGTGTGTACTCGCATACACGTATGCATATATGTATATATGTATAAACGCAGGCGTGGCTGTGTGATAACAAGCTTGCTTGTTCCGGTTTCCGGGTTCAGTCCTACTGCATGGCACCTTAGGCAAGTGTCTTCTACTGTAGCCTCGGGCCGACCAAAGCTTTGTGAGTGGATTTGGTAGACGGAAACTGAAAGAAGCCCGTCGTGTATGTATATATATATATATCTATATATATGTGTGTGTGTGTGTGTGTGTGTGTGTGTGTGTGTGTGTGTGTGTGTGTGTGTGTGTTTGTACTCCCGTCATCTCTTGACAACTGATGCTGGTGTGTTTATGTGCCTGTAAATCAGCGGTTCGGTGAAAGAGATCAATAGAATAAGTACTAGGCTTACAAAGAATATGTCCCGAGGTTAATTTCTACGACTAAAACCATTTTGAAGCGGTGCTCCTGTATGGCTGCAGACAAATGACTGAAACAAACAAAAGACTAAAAGAATATACGTACATATAGTGTATATTTGTATATGTAACTATATATGTGTGTGTATATATACATGGATGGATAGATGAATGGATGATTAGTGTTTCTGTTTTCAAAACAGAGGAAGCCACTGAATAATTAACAGAATAGATTGTATATTTTATATGAAGTTGTAGCTTCTTGAATCGTGACTCTTAGTTTCAAGTTTGCGATTGCGCATGTCTATATAACATCATCAAACAAGTAAACGTGTAAATAATGAAGAAAATATGTCAAACAAAACTGCGAATATTTCTTTTATCCAACATACACTACAAAACAACCAATAAAACATTATTCAGAATAATTAGGAACAATAGTTACAACAAATACCTTCCCGCATCATTGTCACAATACTTCAAATAATATACCTAGATTCCTGTAGCAAGCAATTCATGAAACATCTTTCCAAAGTCACAAAACTTCCAAAACATAAACACGTCAGAAACACAAAATGCAAGATATACAATTTCCTGCTATATCTATCAGATACCAGAAAAGCAATAGAGAAATCTCGAAGCTAAAAAACCGCAGTGTTTGTAGAAATCATGATACACCGAAAACGCGCGCGCGCGCATACATATACACACACAGTCTTTAATATTTTTATTCATATTCTGTTTACTCTTGTATTTTTTACACTATATTCTTCTCATTCTTTGATCGTATGTTGGTGTCTAATTGTTTCATTGGAATATAAGGATGTATATTTTATTGATATACCAAATAAAAGTGTTACTTCTATTAAGATATTAAGAATTTGATTTTTTAAATGATTATTTAGTAAAAAAAATAATCTAAAAAACTTCCTCTACATATTGGAGGAGGAAAATCCTTGTTATCGAAATTGTCAATTGGAACGACTCGGTCAAAATGTTCTGCTCCAGTATGACACAGAGTGACATAAAAGCGCCTGTGCTTTACTTCTCTGAGAGGTCGAAAATGAAACCATTCATATTGCTGATTTATAACCGGTGTGAGTAAATAAATATCCATTCCCAAAAAGGTTGAAGCGGCAAATATTTCGGCTGTTGTTGCCCATACCTTATCTGAGCGCATTTTCTCCACATGGTCGTCAATTGTTTCAGTGCCATCAATAAAGAGTGAAAATAAAGTTGGTCGCTGTTTCATGTATTCAACAACTTGATTTCGAATCCATTTATGAAATCTTTCAGTTCCGAAAACTTCTTTACTCAATGATCGAAAAAAACAATTCCCATCTCCAGAAATTAAATCAATTCTCCGACGAGATTTTGAAAGAACTTTTTCTAAAAACACATAAATTGTATCATGTGGCGGTGAATTAATGTTGTCTGTTGCTCCACCAGGAGATTCGACTAATTTCGTTTTCGGCTTGGAAGTATTTTCAAATGACTTCACAAAATCATCTGTATTATTTATGTTAAGTTTAGAAAATATGTTTTTCCTTTCAGATAATGACGAAAGATACCTTATCGGACATCCTGAGATGATGCTTGGAATCATCAGATTAAATTTGGTTTGACAAATGTTGGGAGAACAGCATTTTATGAGGGAAGCACTTTTATGCTAACGATCCTCTTTCGAAAACCTTTATACATCCTCCAACCAACATACGAAATCCGAATGAATTCATAGAAAAGTTACAACTAAATTACGTCATAGTAAATTAAGCTTTCTTATTGGATGATTACTCCACTACGTAAGAGATAATACAACTTTCTGTAAAGCGTTTTTTGGGAATAAGACTGGTTTTCACTGACATAAAAAGGCATATTTACTCAAATTGCAGGTACTTTGTTGATACAAATTCATTTATCAAAATAACTGACTTATAATAAACTCTATTTACTTCCAAGAGTGTATTCGTAGTAGCTCAGACTTCAGTGATGAAAGTTGCAGAATCTTTAGGTTTGCTAACACTCGCGTAGAAGGATCTTTTCTCCTCCTCCCACACAGCTTCACCCTTTCTTGTATTATCACCAATGTTTACCTAGTGTACAAAGAAAAAAATATGTGCACAAGGGTTTTCAAGATGAAATCGAATATCTTTAATTGAAGCTGGTTACTGTCATTTTTGTGCATATATTTTGCAAAGAAAAGCAAATTTCTGCACACATCCACAGTAAAAATATTAGAAGGAACAGCGCTTACCACCATTGCCATTATAAAAGCATCATTATCGAAACCTTAATACTGATTCTTTATTTCAACAATTTTCCGTTAACATTGCACTCAATTTGTTTTCGTCAGAATGGGACAGTTATTTCAAGCTTGTATATTTGATGGTAGTAGCTATTGCTGTGTACACAACTTGAAATTGAAGACCTATCAAAGCTAATGTGGAAAAGATATTACTGGCTCAACGTGATGAAATCTATTTCAATCGCCACCGCTTGAAGACACTTTTTTTTTTAGCACTATTAGGTAAAATCCCTGGCGAACAGAGATCAGCGACTCACTTTCAATTCATAAAGCTGTCATCTCCTTTTCACGTGTCAATAATAACTTTAAAAAATACATGAGCATCAATATATCCATTCTTTCTCTTTTTATTAAGTCTGTATGACTTCTCATTCGTTGAAGAATACTCTAGATCGGAGTCGGACAACTCTATAGCATTCATGTGTAGAAAAAATAAATACTTGAAGTTCTGTATTTTTTTACATTGTACATTTAACTATTTACTTGTTAAATTTATTTATTTATTCTAAATAAAAAGTCGATTATTTGCACTATAAGGTCTACATAGCGAAAGCTGAAATCGATACTGCTTAACTATTATTTGTGCATATGAAATATACTTTTATTACACAATCTATGTAACTTTTATACAAAAATTCTTTTTTATGCTTGAAAAGAAAGAAGAAGAAAACAATGAACAAACACATATTCAATGTCAACAAGCATACATCTTCACTGGTTATGAATGTTATACTTAGAATAGAAATATTTAATTAGCATTTCAATAATTTGTTTAATTAAATCCGACAAATTAGTTACGCAGTCCACTCTGTTGAAAATATTTGGGCAAGGTCTCCTATCAGAGGACACTTTCCCCTGTCATTTCCACCAGTCTCAGAAGCTCTGTGAAGGGTCACAGACACTCCTTCTCCTGACTAAAAATTTTTTTTGGAAAAAAGAAGCATATTTTTTGCCAACGTTACTTTTATTTATAAATTCTGAATGTGGGTTGATTCTCAGCGGAAAGAAAAGGATGTATAATATGTATATTACAAAATATTCATCCTTCTTGTTTGATGATTCTATTACAGAAAGAGCAAGGAGAAGCGTTACACACTTATACCAATTAAAAATATGTAGGGACTTTCAGCAAGACGTCAAAGGACCACTAGAAAGAACCTTGTCGGGTATATGGAATATTGTAGTTTCCAGTGATCGAGGGAGACCTTATAGAATTATGTTTGATTCCTTACGGTAGAAGACAAGGCGAGGTAACAGGCTGGCTTGGTATCACAGACTCATGTAGTAATATATAGAACAACGGAACTCAAGAGTCTGAGACAGAGATATTGGCAATTTGTATTAGCCATTAGCTCGTCGTTACATTTGCGACACAGTTTAGGTTGGTGGTGTGCGCCGAGATAACAAAAATCGACGTGGTTGGATGGAGTCTATGTGGACATACAGTTCGTGATGAGCTCCGAAGACGGTGGAGTTCAGCAGTGACGAAGCTAAAGTGTGTACTGCTGGGGCAGCCCTTGAGTTAGTCGCTCCTCGCCCCTATACAGGCTTATACAGCAGACCCAAAAGAGCATCACCCTCAGAAGCATCACCCGAGGCGGACTGCACGCCACTCCATCTCGTCCTACCCCTACCAACGCTACTGGTGGTTCAGAGCTGAAACACCAGCTGTTGCATACGTGTCAATAAGACCTACTCGAGGATTTTCTTCCCTGTGGTGCTGGGAAAACAGAGAAGGGAGGCAGAGGACTGAAATAGAATGAGCAACAAAATAGCAGAACCTATAAACTGCCGTTTTCAGAAAACAACTAGTCCTTGTTTCGAGGATGGCTGAAAAACTCGCCTCGCTCCTCGAAGAGCAAAGCTAACGAACATTAGGCATAGGATACCCACCCCTTCTATCATCAACAACATACAATGAGTCTCATTAAAGAAAATTAAACATGTTTGCTTTAACAAAGCTGGAGGATGTAATAAATCGATTAGAAGAGCATAGAAGAGGCTACGTGATTTAATTTTATTCATATTTTGAACAGTGTAGAATCAGACTCGTTATTTTGCAACAAGATTTCGTCTGTGAACAATGCAATGTATTGCAACGATTCCATGACACTTTTTACAAATGTGCCACGAGGCCTTTATGCCTTTCGACCACTGAGGTAGTCAGTTGCAATTGATATTAAATTTTCTAATGAAACTTTATTTTCATCAAACCAGGAGCTTAAAGCATTAAAAACGGATTCTCCCGCAGTGAGGACTTCTAAGTATTTTAGAAATTATAATAACTTTCGATTTTTAGTCATCATTAAAAATAACGCACATAGGTCATGAGAAGAGTGTTTTTACGGGACAAATGTCGGCGCGTCAAACTGAACTGAGAAATAGCATTATTGTTTTTCTATCTTTCAACTACTTGCTTGTCAATGCTTACAGAAATTTCAGCGTCTAAGAATTGACTCATTTGTTTAATGGTAGATATCTTAATATAACCGAAGGGTCTTCGTACATCACATTTGAAATAACGGTTCCTAATATGAACTTTGTTACCTTCCTAGTAATTGTATGACTTTAACCAATTTTTCTCAACAATTTTATGGAAGCTCATGATGTATTATTGAATTGGTTTAATCTAATTATTTTTTTCAACAATATATGTAAACAAGAGCACTCAGAGAGCAGAAACCTCAGCCAAGGCAACACCAGCGTCCTAATCTTTTTATTGCCCACCAAGGGGCGAATACAGAGGGGACACTACATCACATGTGGGGACACAAATCAGGGGGGGAAAATAGGACACTATGAGAAACATGAAATGACAAATGAAAACGAAAAAATATAATGAAGCTACTCGGCCCCACCTCGAACAACTTCATTTCTACCTTTAACTCCTTCTGTACCCTGTTCCCTCCAAAATGTCTATCCCGTATTCTTCCAACAGCTCATCATAACCCTCCCAGTCTGGCAGTAAATTCCTATCTACTTCCATTTCCCACATTCTATATCCACTTTTATAGTTTAATACTTTCTTTCTTTGTTCTTCTGAAAGTAACAAAGATTCCAACCCTTAATGTTATTGAATCCCGTTGTTTCCACCTTTTTATAATCTTCCTAAGACACTGCCTCAACAAAAAATCCTCATTCGCATCATCATACATTAAAACTGTGCATTTTTTCTTTTTGTCTGGGAAAAGGGAGTTCGGGGGTTCTTGTGTGCTAATGTTTTCCTTTTTTTTTGTTTGTTTTTGTGTTGGAGGGGAGCGAGTAGGATTGGTGTCTGTGAGGGAGAGTGGGGCTGAGGTGTGGGTGCGGGTGTGGGTTGGGGTTGCTTTTTCGTTTTGTTCCTACTTTCCACTGTTTTTAACGTCTCGTCATTCTCCTTCATTTCTTCTGATGGTAAATCCTCCTTCGCTTTCGCTGTTTCTCTGGGTTCCCTTGGTCGGTGAAGGGAAGTCCGCTCTGATGTGACCCTTTAGGCCACATTTAAAGCATCGAGGAATTCTGCCCTACACCCTCACTCTCATTACTACTTCGTCCCACGTCCAACTTCCCCTCTCCTGACTCTGCCGCCACTGCATGCGCATGCCCAGGTTTAGGCGGCTCCCCACTCCCGTTGGGTTCCCCCTCCGCCGGTCCCTATGAGTGCTCTCCCGACCCCGCCTTCCCTATCCCTCTGGGGCTGACAAACTGTCACTCCCCTTCCCCCACCTCCCCACCTCCGTCCTCCCTCGTCCCCACCTCCGTCCTCCCTCGTCCCCACCTCCTCTCATCTCCGACGCACACACCATTGCTCCTGCCATCTCCGTCCCTCACTGCTCCAACTTGTACTCAACCCTCCACTTCCTGGTCTCCCTCCAGTCCTCTCATTCCGAGCAGGCCCGTACCCGGAGCACAGAGTCCTCATATGGCCTCTCACTTCGCATTCGCAACACGGTCAATGACCCCCAACAACCACTTTAAGGGAACCCTCTCCCGCAATCTCCACTTGGTTAGGGATCCTCTTCATGTCTTCGAAAGCGGCAAAAAGCCACATCTCGACACCGCATCCTCTATCATATTTTCCAGGACATCCGCAGAGGCTTGGATTGTCATCTGAAGCGTTTGTCCTCTCCACATTTCGCTAGGCGTTTTTGTGGCCCGGAGAACCGTTATGTCGTCCTCTTTTTCCAAGCGGCCACTATCCAAGCCACATCTATCTCTGATGGAATTCCTTCAACTCTGACCTTTGACGCACGACGTCCCATGTAAGTGGGTAGAAGCACTATTTCTTCATCCCTGATAGTTCTCGCTGCATACTTCTTAGCAATTTTCTTGTTTTTGAACCTTCCTTCTACTATTCCGAATTTTGCTCCTCTTGCAATGTATACAATATCTTGCCAAATTGGGCTAAGTGCTTTTTCAACTTGCCCTGTAGTTACAATGTCAATTTTGCCTGATTTTATCGAAAAGGTACGTCATCGTTCTCTCTCTTATGTTTTTCAATGTTTCATGCGGGGTGGGGGGCAATTCCACATTAGAATCGTCCTTACCCATCATTTTCTTATAGTTAGCAATTTTTTCCATGTCTATGTCATCTTCTTGGCGTCTTGCCACGTCTGTAAACTTTGTCTTCTTTCACTCTCTCGTCCATTTTTTCAATAGCCTGCAACAATTCGTCTTCAGAAGAAGACAACTCAAAACCGCTGAGGTCTGAGTAAAATTTTTTTTTTCTCATTGTGCTAACTCTCCTCATAAGAGGAGGGAAAGCACAAGCAAGCTGCCACAAAGCAACAAAAACAGTTCATAAAAGTGTTCAAACGAACACTAACACAAAATTACAACACAAAATTTCAACACAAAAATTCAACACGTCTTAACATTATGAAAAAAAACCAGTAGAATAACTTACTAACAAACTCGATTTTTTATTGCCCACAAGGGGCTAAATATAGAAGTTACACATTACAAAGACAATACAAAACACATAAACGGGGAAATAAAAATACAAAAAAAATCGAGGGAAGAAAAAATAAAAATAAACGAATGAAATTATGAAAATGATAAAATGAGGCACAATACCCATTCGACCTCCGAAGTCGAGTGGTTACATTTAGACATTATTTTGGGTAGTTTTAAACTCTTTTTTGTTTTTGTTCTTTTAAAAACAAAAAGTTCACACCTTCATTACTTCTTTTTTATAATGTTCATATCATATATTATATCATATCTGCAGTTTTCTCAACTCTTCATATTCCACTACGGGCGGCAGAGCACCAGGCAACCACAGCCCGCCAACCATACTCACCAATTCACCACACGAATCCATGAACACCTCGTACCTCTCCTCATTCACCAGAACACGCCTTTCTCTCTCCCCGACCTCCTCCCGCAGCCTCACCCCTACCAGTCCCCTCTACCCGGACACCCCCTCCACCTCCACACTCCTCTCGCAGAGGATCAAGAATGTCCCACGTCCAACTTCCCCTCTCCTGACTCTGCCGCCACTGCATGCGCATGCCTAGGTTTAGGCGGCTCCCCACTCCCGTTGGGTTCCCCCTCCGCCGGTCCCTATGAGTTCTCTCCCGACCCCGCCCTCCCTATCCCTCTGGGGCTGACAAACTGTCACTCCCCTTCCCCCACCTCTCCACCTCCGTCCTCCCTCGTCCCCACCTCCTCTCATCTCTGACGCACACACCATTGCTCCTGCCATCTCCGTCCCTCACTGCTCCAACTTGTACTCAACCCTCCACTTCCTGGTCTCCCTCCAGTCCTCTCATTCCGAGCAGGCCCGTACCCGGAGCACAGAGTCCTCATATGGCCTCTCACTTCGCATTCGCAACAATTCGGTCAACGACCCCCAACAACCACTTTAAGGGAACCCTCTCCCGCAATCTCCACTTGGTTAGGGATCCTCTTCATGTCTTCGAAAGCGGCAAAAAGCCACATCTCGACACCGCATCCCCAACAGTTCAACATGCTCGCTCCTTCCACCGGTCTCAATTCGGTACCCCCCGGTGGAAGCCAGAACAGCTGCCACCAACCACTCTGTTTCCACTTCTGGTGGCACTCCCACTCGAATCCGAACACTGCACCCGCCTTCATACGTGGGCAGCAGCGCCATCCTGTCAGAGCGTAGAACAGTGGTAGAATGTGAGCCCCCCCCCCCGGTGGAAAAACCCACCTCCACTGCGCCACATCCCCCTCCTCAGCCAACGAAAGTTGCCCCCCTTCATCAGGGCTACCAAGCACCCCTCCACATCGTCCCGTGACAGGTTCTCCATCTCACTGGTGGTGACCGCCCGCGTGCGGCACACCACTGTCACATCGCTCCCATCGCCGACTGCTTCCTCTGGAGGGACCAGCCTTACTGTGTCTCCCTCTCCTCGCATAAACTGCCTGCCTCCCACTACCCGGTCCACATTCACTTTCACCCACCCCGCCTCCAACGGTGCAGCCGCCTCCACTGCAGCGTCCCTCGCGCAGCCCTCCATAACAAAAGCCAACCTTCTCGATCCCAAAATAGAGTGAAAACAAAAGCAACAGCAAAAAAGAACTACACGCGAGTCGCTTCAACAACAATCTCTTTAACAACAATACACAACAATTCTAACAACGGACAGTCTCAAAGAGAAAGCCTTCAACGATCCAACCGCGGTCAAAAATGACAAGACTCAAACAAGTTGATACTCTGCAACACCAACAACCTGAGGCGGCGCCGGCGTCCTTATTTCTTTGATTAGGCACAAGGCCTCAATAGAGAAGGGACAACACAAAACAGACAAAACAATACATTGGGGTGCATAGAAACACATATCGAATGAATTATGGATATAATGAAAATGAGAATGAAATGGCTTACCTGCCCGCCCAAAGCAGGTAGTTCCATTTTACTGTTTTTAACTGAAAAGTTCATATCGGTTTTGTATCTGTTGGTTTATAACATATACTCTATTAACTCTTCGAAGGCCACCACCGGCGTCAATTCGTCGTAGCCAATATGTATTCCTGTCATCTCTATTCTTTCGCCAAAAAACTCCTTCGGTTTCTCTCTTCTTTCTTTCCCCAACAAAACAGCTTTAAAACCTTCGTTACACTCTTTAGCCGCTAATATCACTCTTACAACGTTCATCTCGGCAATTCTCTTCTCCATCTCTACACTTTTTGGGTATTGCACCATTGTTCTCAGGTTCCTCTCTTTCGGTGTCACTCTCCTTCTCCCCTCACCAATCCCCTCCTCTGCCACTGGCATTTCTGTCTCTGTCTGTCTCTCATTCTGTGTTGCTATCATCTCTTTTTCATTTTCCTTTCTCTTCTGTATTCTTTCCGCCTTACTGGTCGATGGTCTCTGCGTTCGCTCCTCACTTACTTTTGTTGTCTTTTCATTTTTTTCTCTTCTCATTTGTACTTTCTTGTTTTTCACTCTGCTTCTCCTCTCCACTTGCCTTTCTTTTCTTCCTTGGACTTTTTGGTGATGAGTCTGTCTTCTTTCTTTTTGCCACTGTGTATTGCTCCTCCATTTTCTCTTCCTCCGTGGTTGTACCCTCTTCTTCCTGATATTCCTTCCCTGTCTCCTCCTCTTCGTGTTTCTGGGGACACTTAGCTTTCATGTGTCTCCTTACTCCACAAAGAAAACATACAGGCAGTCTCCCTTCCAGTAGGATTTACATGTTGCTTAGCGACGAAATGTTAAGGGATTCGGTGGAATGGGACATAGAGTGTATTGGAACTGCGGGGTATGATAACGTGGAGGAACATCACTTGTGTGTAATACCAGATAAGAAGCAAGAGGAAAAAATACAAGAGTATATGGTTGGATTTTATTTTGGGGAGGTGGACTGCAGCTGGAGCTCATTCCCAGACTTTACTACGTACGATAGGTGGTTGGAGGAAACAGGTATAGATGTGTTAGAAGGTTCAGGATTTAAAAAGTAGAAAATGAGGCCACTCGTAAGTGGGGCGAGTGGTTCCTTTTCCATTTTATCATTTTCATGTCTTCGTACATTATAATATTCATTTCTACCTATATATATAAAAATGAGAATGTGTGTGTGTGTGTGTGTGTGTGTGTGTGTGTGTGTGTGTGTGTGTGTGTGTGTGTGTGTGTGTGTGTGAATCCCTAAAACTCGAGAACTACGCAACCAATTTCATTCAAATTTTACAGATGCCTTACTTAGAGTTCCAGTTGTGTTTTAGTAAAAAAAATTTTTAACTTCTTGCAGAGTTCGAGCCCACGGCAACATAATATCTCCTCCACTATTTAAGTATTACGTGTCAAAAGTGAAACAAAAACACTCATGTCAAATACTTTCACTTTAAAAATGAAACTATTCCACTAACTGAAACAATCACGTTTCGATACTGTAATGACAGATACTTTCAGAGAGAGAGAGAGAAAAAGAGAAAGAGAGAGAGAGAGAGATGTATATGTATACATATAGATGTATATGTACACGTTATTCCACTAACTGAAACAATCACATTTCGATACTGTAATGATAGATACTTTCAGAGAGAAAGAGAGAAAGAGAGAGATGTATATGTATACATATAGATGTATATGTACACGTATATGTATAGATATAGATCTATATGCATACATGTATATGTATACATATGTGTAGATGTATATATATATATATAGATGTACATGTAATATGTACACATATATACACATTAGTCATTTGTTTTCTTATCCAAAACTACGTCAAAAGTACTGAACGGATCTTTATGAAATTTGGAAATTATATTCTATGCATAACGGCCATAACTCCCATGAAAATTCATATATTTTTGATGTAGATGAAATGTTAACCCGAACATAACTAACAGATGAGCATTATTTGTAATTCAACGGTACAACAGTGTAAGACTACCCTTTCAGATATACTTACATTGTGATTTCTGCAATGTGGTGCATAAATTGTCACGTAAATGAGACGCATCTTTGCCTCCACTGATTCACTTGCAAAGTGTTGAGTAAAATTATTTCGTTGCAGTCCTTTGAGTCTTTTTCTTATCACTGCGACACACATAGTCCCCAGTTGGTAACATTGATTTCAAGGCCTTCCCAGATGAGAGACTGGTTGTTCTAAGACATTTATCGATTGTAAATTTTGTCTGCAATTTGGAAATTATATTCTGTGTATAACGGCCATAACTCCCATGAAAATTCATATATTTTTGATGTTGATGAAATTTTAACCCGAACATAACAGATGAGGATTATTTGTAATTCAACGGTACAACAGTGTAAGACTACCCTTTCAGATATACTTACATTGTGATTTCCGCAATGTGGTGCATAAATTGTCAAGTAAATGAGACGCATCTTTGCCTCCACTGATTCACTTGCAAAGTGTTGAGTAAAATTATTTCGTTGCAGACCTCCTTTGAGTCTTTTTCTTATCACTGCGACACACATAGTCCCCAGTTGGTAACATTGATTTCAAGGCCTTCCCAGATGAGAGACTGGCATTCCACTTAATGTCTATGTTCCATGCTGGCATGGATTGGAGAGTTATTAATGTAGAAATATGGTATCGTAGCTACTAACAGTTGAGGGTTGCGTAGTCTAGACGGCGTTTTTAGATTTCATTATTCTCTTTAACCCGGGCAAAGCCGGGTATTTCTGCTAGTCTTTTATATATGTTTTATGTCCTACATGTATTGTTTTGTCACCTCTATGTTAGCCCGCATGGGTAATGAAAAAACAGATCCCAAAATCTAATCAGTGAGTGTCAGTTGTAGTTTTGCGTCGGTGGTTTTTGTTTGAATAGTTATTTATGCTGCTTTGTAGCGGTTTGGGTTTTTGCGTGTGTTTGTTTGTGCTTTCTCTTCTCGTAAGAGAAGAGACTGGTTAAAAGATGTCTGAAAATAGTTATAGTTACTCAGACATATCATCGTCCGAGGAGGAGTTGCTAGAGGCTGTTGAGACAATGGACCAGAAACTGAGAACAGAGAAGAGAAATTTTGCTGATGCAGCAAGGTGTAAGGAGACAGAAGTGAATATCTGGGAATTCGGAAGACACAAAGGAGAAATGAACCGAGATGGGTTCGAAGTGAAGCTGTCGCCCCTGAGGTTAAAAACGGAATAAGGGAAAAATCGATAATCTATCGAACCTTTTCGATAAATAAGAGGAAAATAGACGTCGTCACGACAGAACAAGTGGAAGGCGTTAAGGCAGATTTGGGACGACATAATATACCTGACTAGAGGTTCAACGTTTGGAACAGTGGAAGTAAGGTTTCGTAATGCAGCAGCAGCAAGGAAACATGCAGCGACGACAATTCGGAGCGAAGAAGGGGTTCTGTTGCCCACATATAGAGGCATGAGAGCAACAAAGGTCACGGTTGAAGGAATCCCACCGGAAATTGATGTGACCTGGGTGGCAGATGCGGTCCTCTTTGGTAATGAGGACAACATAGTGGTGCTCCAGGCCAAGAAAAAAGAGTGTGTCAACTGGAGAACGCTAGAAAAGATCACGGAAACAATTACTATAGAAGAAACATCTATGACTGTCAGGGTGGAAGGAAGAGTTCCACGCAGAACGTCTTGTTGACAAACCACAGCAGTAATTGTTTTCACCTCAATAGACGTCATTGATTGGTTGAAATTACCGAAATACGACAACTTTAACACGAAATAACTTCGAAAATAAAGAATTTTCTTAAAAACGCCAAGAGTAAATGATGTTTTAAATGACACGTTCTACCAGTATACGAAATTTGAAAGTGTTTAGTTACAAAAAATTATTTTTTCTATGTGCCGGCCAAAAGGAAAGGATCCCTGGATCGATTAATATTCCTTAATAGGTATTCTAGATATGGATGGAATCATAATAGAAAACAGAGGCTAATAATTCTGGAAGGAATTATAAACAGAAAACTAAGACTGACATTCTGCCTCTCCGTCATCAGTGAGTTAAGATTCAATAACCAATATGGTTATGGCAGAGTTTGAAAAGTCGCTGGAGTGGGTTATTTTTACTGCAGATTTAAAAATCGACAGGAAACATTTCTATTTTTGTTTGGTAAGTTATACATTTCCGATATAGGGAAAAGAGAGAGTTTAAAAATAGTGGGAAGGTGAGTAGAGAATAGAGAATGTTAATCATTAGAATCTGAAGAGTAACGGGAGTTAATATTGAAAGTAAAGACAACGCCACCTAGTTTCTGAAAGTATAAATGACAGCAGTGTCCTTTATTTATAGTGTTCTTTTACAGTACAATAATGTATTTAGTTGTTTGCTGTACTGGTTGTTGTCTATCCCCAGGTCAGCTTTGATTGAACAGACCTATGATCAAAGAGGTCTCAGCCATGATCAGAGATATTTATTGTGCTCTTCCCACCCCTTTTTAGACAACTGGGTGTGATTTGAGGGAGATTCGGTTGTTATTTCTTGTTGGTAAGGCAACCACGTAGATTCACTCGTTAACTTAATGCATTTCGTTTTATGATAGATATCGCTTTCACAAAAGTTATTTTAAATGTCAACTCTACTGACACTCGTTATAAAATATTTGAAAGTCATAAAATAGGACAGTGCTTCGACTGAGTAACAGCCTCCTAGTGCGCTTGAATTTAATGAAAACAAGATAAATTACAGCAGAATCGTACGTCCTGTGTATGTTAGATATATGCTGCAAACGCGCAAATGAACAGTAGCATAGCTGGGAAGGAGAGGCCCCAAATCGGGCTGCGCTTTTATGGGAGGGCACTTTTATTCACTGTATAAGTTGTGAGGGTTCCGAATGGGGAGGGGGAAGGCAAACGCAACGGCTGTCCCGGGTGACACACACTCTAGGTATGCCATTGCAAATTAAATAAATTTATCTGTTGTTAATAAATTATCTATTTACATTTGATAATATACGTCCACCGTCAATCACATTTGACCGTGCATCCATAAATGGCGTAAGTCCGTTAATCGTTAATTAACGAAGTCAACATTTTCGGTAACGATTTAACTTTTAAGTTAACATTGAAAATCATTATCAGACTAATTAACTTCCGTTACATTTAGCTTCCGTTAACCAAAAAATTTCATAAAAACCGGTAAACGTTTAAAAGTTTCTATTGTTTTCAGTTTGTCTTAGCATATTTAATACTGTACGCATTATTCTGTCAACCCCGATATAACGCCACTTATTATTATGAATAACTTGTGGGACCTCGTTTATCCCTACCTGGATTTGAAACCAAATCTACCGCTTGTTGCTTGCAAAGACAGCGGGAAATTTCTTTGTCTTGTCAAATAAATGGAAGGAAAAAAGTTGATAAATATTTCGGTGTGAACGCAAATAGCTGTTACATGGTAACAGGGCATGCTAGAAATAGCAACCAAATCTTTTCTTTTCTGGTAAAAAGAGCCGTTTACGCGTGATTTCGATATCACATTTGTTGAAAGCATGCAGAATAACCTGGAAAAGAAAAAAAGACCCGTGAAACAAAATTCTCTTGATGGGAAACTTCGAGGTCCCTACCTTTCTTTTCCGAAAAAAAAGTGGCTTGCGGCGGGTTTGGAGGTCAGCTACGTTGAATGCAGCCGAAAAAAAAATGTGAAAAAAAATTATTCCACACAGGTACGAAATATTTACCGAAAGAATAAAATCTTGTACCGATTATACCTGTATTTTAATTAATTCAAATTATTGCACCTCATCGACTCTATAACTTTCACTAGCTCACTTGCTTTTCTCTGTAACATTACCATATCTCTGCCTATACACTGCTACAAGATTGTGTACACACATATACAGGCCGAAATTAACTTTTTTTACCTTGCATGCTTTACGAACTGTGTTATACTATTACACTAACCTACCCGTCGTGGTATGGCAGTTATTAAAGTAACGGTAAACAAATATTTCTTTACAGCTTCGATCACTGTTCTTCGTTCTTCTTATAACCGTTACAATTGGTAACCTCCGACTCTAACAATTATTGTTACAAAAGCATAAGAATACCACCATTGTTTTCTGCATTTCTTACCACAAACGCACACGCACGTTATTCTTTAACATGAATAATATTGACAGTAACACCGAAGTTTCAGCCAACGAAACCATCATCAGATCCGATGGTGGAATTTCGCAGGAATTCAGGTCTTCCTTATTTAACTACACCACTTCATTGCGAAGTGCATCAACAGACACATTAACGACTGTGTTTGTTGATGCATTTTGTAGTCAGGACTAGCTATAGATCATTTTCTAAAATAATTTTTTTTTTTAATGCATTCTGAGGCAGACACCAATGTGCGTGCTCAATAAACAATATTTTTTTTTTTACTATAGTACAAAAAAAAAACTGAATATGTTCTCTTCTGTTTTTAAGTATTTGAATTCTTCCTGTAAAGAAAAATTCTAAAAAAGATATAACCCTTCAACGTTGGAATGGAGATAACAAAAACAATGTCACATTTTGAACTTGAAAAAAGTTTTGCATATCTTTACTGTTCCGCTAATAGATTGCATTTTTAATGTGCGAGGTAGGTGGTTCATATTTTTTTTATCTGGCAACTCTAGCTTTTTCAAATTGTCACTTTGGCATTTATTAACAAAATCAAGTACGCCAATCATTATTGGTATAAATGTGAATTTATAATCTGGGTATAAAAGCTGATGGTTTCGAAGTAGTTATCCATAGTTATCCTCTTTCTCTATGTATGTATGTATGTATGTATGTATGCATTTATATGTGTGTGTATATGTTAGTATGTATGTGCGCGTGCGCGCGTATGTGTGCGAATGTATCTGGGGTCCACTAAAATTTTGTACAAACGGTAAAACATAGAATACTGTACTTACATATACAAACAGTGTACACTGCAGATATTAATAAACATGCTGAGTAAATCGTCATAAATTTTGAAACCCTTTGTGCCTAGTTATACAAACGTGAATAATATTGTGCCTAGTTATACAAACGTGAATAATATGAACATTAACTTGAAATATGTATATATTTAGTCTTAACATATTCCTTGTCGTCTCAACAACTCTTGTGAAAATGCATTTTTATTTTGAATAGTTTTAAAATTCTGGTTATTTAGGTATGTGTTGTTTGTAAATACATTACCAAGTCTCGTTATCTCGATAATCGAAGTTGTAAAAAAATATTCAATAATGAAAACGAGAATTTAGTTTTTTGGGGTTTTTTTTAGTAATGACAAAAAAACCCCCAATGATGACGGTAAAACCAATTAGTTTTCAATCCAAATGGTGTATTTTATATCGTGAATATGTGTTAGGCGGACAATGACTTAATGGGACATTTGACCAAACAATCAAAGTCGAGAAACTATGAGATTATCGAAGAAATATGACATATTTGAAACAAGTGTTATTTTTTAATAAATAAATTCACAATGTGACGTAAATTAGACATAATCGACATATTGTGACGTTTCTTCACAATTGCAATGTAACGAAGAATGATATCACTAGTTAATGGCGATTAGCTTGAAAAACCATGGTCTGAAAGTAAGTCATGGTAGCTAATTCGGGCAATGCCAAAGAGTATTTTGTGACAGGTTTATCAGCAAAGAACTGTAATTTACCTGAAATATATTGGGCTTGATTAACGAGTCTTGCAATATAATAATTTCCCCTTTGGTTAGAAAAATTAATGGTTCTTTCGTCATAACTAGCTTTGTCTTTTAAGCTAGCAACAGAAGACGGCAAACAAGATTAAATATACTCAATGAAACGAAGAGAGGCTACTAAATGCGACATACCCACAAAAAGAAGACACCGTTCCAGTTCAATTGGGCGGGCATCAGAAAACTCGTCTGGTTCATCACATAATTCCTCAAAAATTCGAATCCCACCAAGGGATAAATCTTACATCCAGCTGGAACGTATTTTAGCTAAAATTGAACGTCGAATCGACTTTATATCGGGAGATGGCAATTGTTTTTTTAGAGCTCTGAGTAAAGAAATATCAGGAGCTGAAAAACATCATGTATCCTACAGGAACAAAATAGTCGATCTAATAGAAACGAAGCCTCTACATTACATAAAGTTTTTAGACGATAATGAAAGTATAGAAGAACATGTAGATAAAATGCGTATGAACAAAGTTTGGGCTACTACTGCGGAGGTATTTGCAGCTGCTCAATTTACAGGGGAAACTATTTACCTTTTTACGCCTGTTATAAACAAAAAATACCAATGGTATCATTTTAAACCCACGAAGTCTCCGAAAAATGACAAATCATATATACTATTATGTCATACAGAAGGAACACATTTTGATAGGATTGTTCCTTGTGATCAATTCGATAATACAGATTATGCCCCACCATTTTCACGTGGTAATTTCTTGAAATTCTTCTGAAAGCTACCCAGTGTGGATACTTTCATTATCGACAAGTATTCAGACATTGCGGATTCTTTGAGAACCGGGAACTAGACGTTGTTAGATACTTGATTCCCGAGAAATATCTAGACATTGTGGTTATTTTCAATATCAAGAAATAATCTGAACGTTGAAGAT